>NC_133755.1:162989512-163296655 GCF_036562045.2 Rhinolophus sinicus | reverse complement strand
TTGTTAGTAAAGTTACATAGGTTTCAGATGTACAGCTCTGTAATACACATTGTGTGTTCACCACCCAGAGTCAGTTCTCTTTCCATCACCATGTATTTGGTTCCTTTTACCCTCACCTTTCCCCCCTTACCCTCTGGTAACCAATAAAATATTGTCTGTGTCTATTAGTTTTTGTTTCTTTATTTGTTTGTCTTGTTCCTTTGTTGTTTTCAGTGTTATATACCACATATCATTGGATGGATCTTGAGATTATTATGCTAAGCGAAATAAGTCAGACAGAAAGTCAAGAATCTACTCTAATCCTTATTGTTTCTTCTACTTGCTTTGAACTTAATTTGCTCTTCTTACTCTAGTTTACTAATGAGAAAGGTTGAATTATTGATTTTAGATCTTTCTTCTTTTCTAATATCTGCAATGTCACAAATTTCCTTCTTAACACTGCCTTCAATGTATTGCATGAATTTTTATAGATTGCATTTCATTTTTATTTAGTGCAAAATATTTTAAAGTTTCTCGTGACTTTTTGATCCATTTTTTTTTAGAAATTGTTTTGCTTAATTTCCAAATATTTCAGGATTTCCTAGTGAGAATATATTTTGCATGACATCTCTTATTTTAAAGTTATTGAGGTATATTTCAGGGCCCAGAATGTGACATATCTTAGTGAACACTCGATGCCGTCTTGAGAATAATATGTATTCTGCTGCTGTTGGATGAATTATTCTGTAAATGCCAATTAGATCACACTGATTGATGATGCTGTCCAAGTTAACTGTATCCTTATTTATTTTTGAGTGTTGGAACTATCGGTTACACAAATAGAGATATTGAAGTATCAACGACAATAAGCAAATTGTATATTCAATTTTATCTTGTTTGCCTCTTTTAGTGTTGTTATGTCTTTTGGGGAAGTGGCCCCTTTTTCATTATGTAACAACAGTTTTTATACCTAAAAATCCTTTTTGTCTGAAAATAATATACCTCCTCCTGATGTCTTCTCATTGGTGTTAGCATGGTTGTCTTCTCCATCTCTCACAGGGAGAACGTGTATGAGTAAGACAGGGAGAAAGCAAAGATTTGTAAGCCAGGAAAAGGGATTAAAAGAAGCCAACCCTACAGACACCTTGATACTGGATTTCTATCCTCTAAAACTTGAGAAAGTAAATTTCTGTTGTTTAAGCTACCCAATCTATAGTATTTATTATGTCAGCCCTTGCAAACTAATACATAAGATATTTAAAAAAATATTATAGACCTCTTTAGGATGTAAACTTGAATTAATAACCAAAATTGAAATTGTCACAAATATTTGTCTCTATTTTTAATAATATTATTGCTTGAAACCATTATAATATTATCTTACACAAGTTTGGAACTTTAACATTATTTTATTTTATGCATAATTTATCACAGTACCAGTTATTTATCACATCGCAAGTAATTTTTTTCATAATACATAGAACCTGTAATTTTTCTGTATTGTTTTTCTAAAGAAATCTTTCTGTTGACTTCCAAAATCAATTGTAATTTGTGTCTGAAATCATTTTTAAATTATACTGAAGCTACCCCAATTTTATAGTATGTTTGTTGTTTGCTTTTTTTGCTCTATGAATAATTGCAAACTTTTCAGGTCTTGTAATTAAAATATTATGGTAGAAATTATTCATAGATGGGATTTTTTTCTTATCAATCTACATATTATGAACTCTATTCAGTGCAGAAAAAAATGTTATGTTGTATGCTTGATCATAGATCATAGCCTCCGTTCCACATGCAATGTTCTCTTTTAAAGAGGAATAATTGTCTCTGTGTTTACATAGTGCATCTCTATCTATGTTTCCCCTGGATTTTGCTTCTGTCACCTTTTCTTTTTTCTTTTACCCTTGCCATTGGAGATTTTCTCAAACAGGTTCCAATAATCTATGTAGGAACCTAGTGTCCTTTGTGAATCCAATATTTGCTTAATCCTGTTTTTGTGATAATTTTTGAAACTTTACCTATCTTTTTTTATTCCTTGTTACCTTTTTATTCTGCACCATAATCTCATTTTCTTTTTCTATCCCCTTTCATTGAAGCATGATCTGAATGCTGCATATTTCTAATTTTTAAAATTTATCATTACATTGCTTTCAAAATTATGGCATTTATTTTTGTCCTCCAAGTGCTGTACTCATTCTTTTGTTCTGTTATATTTTACAAGAGTCCTTAAAGTTATTTTTCTCTATCTTTATAGATATTTGATTAAATATGGTAATATTCTATATTGGGTCCCCTAGACAGGCAGTATTTTATTTTATTTACTTATTTTGTGATCTGATATTTCTTTTTTTAATTTTTTAGCAATTAAAAAAATACTAAATTTATTGGAGTGACATTGGTTAATAAAATTGTATAGGTTTCAAGTGCAGAATTCTGTAATCCATCATCTAAATGTTGTGTTGTGTGTTCATCACCCAAAGTCAAATCTCCTTCCATCAACATACATTTGACCCCCTTTACCCTCTTGTACCACCACTCATCTTACCCTCTAGTAATCACTAAACTCTTGTCTGTGTCTATGAGTTTTTGTTTCTTTGTTTATCCCTTTCAGTTTTATATCCAATATGTGAGTGAAATAATGTGGTTCTCGACTTTTTCTGTCTGACTTATTTTGCTTAGCATGATATTCTCATGATCCATCCATGTTGCAAACAACAGTGTTTCATGTTTTCATATGGCCAAGTAATATTCTATTGTATATATGTACCATATCTTCTTTATCTAATCATCTATATAAGGACACTTTGGTTGTTTCCATGTCTTGGCCACCATAAATTATGCTGCAATGAACATAAGGGTACAGATATCTTTACAGATAAATGTTATCAATTTTCTGGGTAGATGGCAGAAGAGGTCATATGGTAATTCTATTCTTAATTTTTTGAGGAACCTCCATACTGTTTTCCGTAGTGGCTGCACCAGTTTACTTTCCTACCAGCAGTGTATTAGGGATACTTGTTCTTAACAACCTCTCCAACACTTGCTATTACTTGTCTAATGATAATAGCCAGTCTAACAGGTATAAGGTGGTATCTTATTGTGGTTTTGATTTGCATTTCCCTAATACATAGTGAAGTTGAGCATCTTTTCGTATATCTGTTGACTGTTTGTATGTTTTGAGAGCAGTGTCTGTATGTCTTGAGAGCAGTGTCTGTTCTGTGCCTGTATTTTAATTGGATTGTTTGTTTTTTTGTTGTTGAGTTGTATGAGTTCTTTATATATTTTGGATGTAACCCCTTATTGGAGGTGTTGTTTGCAAATATCTTTCTCATTTGGTTGGCTGCCTCTTTGTTTTGTTGATAGTTTATTTTACTGTGCAGAAGCATTTTAGTTTAATATAGTCCCATTCATTTATTTTAGCTTTTACTTCCCTTGCTTTTGACATCAAATTCATAAAACCCTCTCTAAGCTGAAGGTCCATAATTTTTGTACCTATGTTTTCTTCTCTGCTATTTATTGTTTTGGGTCTTATATTTAGGTCCAAAAACACACAATGGAGAAAGAAAAAGCCTCTTCAATAAATAGTGTTGAGAAAATTGGAAAGCTACATGGAGAAGAATGAAACTGACTGCTATCTGTCAACATACACCAAAATTAACTTTAAACAAAGCAATATTTTAAATTAGAAGACTCCTTAAAAAATGGAGCAAGAAAAATGGACAAACCAGAGTCTATCTCAAACAAGGTCATTACATTTTGAAGTAACTATTATTTATGTCCTATGAGGAGTTGTTATAAATATGACAGCTGTTTAGTTGGGAGAAGAAAGAACATGTTGAAAAGATGTAGCTGTCTTAATATTGGCAGGGCTGTAGTTAGGAAAAATAAGATTTTTTTTTTTTTTTTTCTGGATGCAGAAAAGTACAAATTTCATCCTAAAGTATAAGAAAAGTATGTTAACAAAAACATCTAAGTTTCATTAATTGCTAATAGAGTTAGTTTTCTATCATAGGTGTTAAAGTACAGCCAAAATGACCCATTGCCAAAGGGCCTTTTGAAACAGATTCCTTATTTTGGTGGATGTTTGACTAGATGATTTTTCCTACTATGCGATTATATGTAAAAGTCAGAAGGAAACGTCAAGCAAAACTTGATTTTGTAATTTATATGAATTTACTATTTGAAAGAGAAGCAATTAAAAATTTATTTTCCTTCATTTAAAAATCTACACTTCCAAAATGCTAAAGTTTGATCCTAATGATACGGCTGATGAATGCAAATGGATTCTAAAGTAGTTACGTGTTCCAGTCCAATAATCATAAACAGCTTAACAACTTTCCTTTTGCTGTAGATCAAAGTAAACTATATTTAAGTCAGTTATTTAGAAGTAAAAGATATGCATAAAGCCTTAAAAATTGAAATTTTATTTATTAGGCAGAGGCAGATCATTTTGCATGTGCAAGATGTGTAACTTTCAAAATATTTACAAAAGTATTAATTGTTTTTTCTTCTTTTTAAATCTTTTTCTGATACATGATTTCAAATGATACCTGAATTTCTAATCAAATCTAATATGTTGTCCTCTCTTTAGATTATAATATTGCCACCAATTTCCCAGGATAAAAATCTGTTTCTTATAATGACTGATTTAAGTAAATAAAAATTAAACATATATCGATGAACTAATTATTAGCAAAATGTAGTTAAATTCTCTATGCTAACTTTCCAATTTAGAATGCATTCACATATCTCATTTGAGGTTATCCTGTGAGATATTATTTCTAGATACCTCAGAATAATTTTCCTTTCAAGTCAGTACCACAAGAGGCGTTTTAGCTATTCTAGGGAATAAAAAGAAGCTTCCTTTCTTGCTCTAATTTCTACATGTATATGATTTCAAAAATGACTTAGTCAATGCTCTCATTACCCTAACTGTGCCTGCATGCAATGAAAGCTACCCACACAATTTTCCACTGAAAATTACAAAACTTTGATTAGACTGAAGCTGGATTGCATTATTCACTTTTGTAGGTAATTAAAGCTGCATTTGAACATATGTGTGATGTTTTCACTCAGCTTTAAACATATGTATATGTGTATGCATTTTTACTTCTTAAGCAGTGAGTTAAATTTATAGTGCTATTTGGTATCAATGCAAATACAAAATGTGGTTCCATTCAATTAGATATAGTTGCATACATTTTCAAGTAAAACTATCTAACATTTCTTATTAGTTATTAAAGTTATTTTGACACAAGGCATTCAGATGCAAGATGTTTTCGAGTTGATTATGCATTTATCCCATGGGCACTTATCCATGAGTCTCAATGCCCTACCAGTGAAAATGCTAGTGTCTGGACCATAGTAATCACTTAACAAATATTTATTTATAAATAAACCAGAATGAAGAAAATAAAACCCCTGATCAGCAGATTCAATGTGACAAATTCCATATACTAATATTGTAAATTATTTTCATAGGTGAGTCCCTCAAATCCTGTTACAGCTTACATGCCTATTAGTGGAAAATTAATTTAACAGATTACAATGAGAAGTGTTAGGGTCCTCAGGAGTTTAAGAGGAGCTTAAATTATAAAGGGTCTACGTGGTGAAGGTCTCCAAAGGGAAGTTGGCTATATGCAGACACATGAAAACCCTCCCTGAGGAGTAGAAGATGATATGATTTAAAGTAAAGCTATATCTATATCTATATCTATATCTATATCTATATCTGGTCATGATTATTTTTTTGAAGTCTGGTTATTTTAGGTATCTGTGTCCTAAAACAATTTAGTTTTTATTTCTATATGGCTGCACATAATATCCATATATATATATATATATATATATATATATATATATATATATATATATATGGAGAGAGACAGAGAGATTATTTCACTGCTTAAAATGCTTAAATTTAACAAATAATGTTTATCAAACTATATTAACACATTATGTTCAACATACTATGTTTCTGAATGTAAGAACATGTCTAGCAAGTTATAAAAATATATCCTTAAAATAAAATACTTTAACATATATGCATACGATTTATAAAAATATGTCCTTAAAGTAAAATACATTAAAATATTTGCATATGATAGGTACACTTCTTTTGCCTTTGGAATTTTTTAATTGGAACTATTTCATATTTTAGAATGCTAGGCATGGCAGATGTGTATATTTTAATCCCTTGTAAAATGTTGTCCCAGTGTTCAAGAAAAGCAATATCTCTCATAAATACATGTTAGTAATGCAAGTAGTTAAAGACAAAGAAGGTAATTTGCATTAATTATTCTCCCCTAGTTCTTAGGATACAGATTTATTTCGGCTTTGGGGAGTTCCACTAATGTTCATGATTTCATACTCATTAAATAAGCCAGAAGATATCATTTTAAAACTATGTATTCTTTTTTGAATTCTGGGCACTTTAGATATCTGTGTTCTAAACCAATTTAGTTTTTCCTTCTATATGGCTGCACATAATACCTTTGTACACATACTTCCATTAAATATCATATGAGTACTTTGTTAAATGTTTCTTTCTCTTTGGACACCTTTATTGAATATGCTTTCCATGCCATAAAATTCACCCATGTTAATTGTAAAAGTCAATGACTTTAATAAATATATACTTGTATAGTCATGCACTCCTCACCAAAAATCAATTTTAGAATATATCCATCAACCCCAAATTCCTTCATGCCTATTGCAGTCAATCACTGCTCTCAGTGGTATCCCCAAGCAATTGTAACGTGTGTGTGCGCATGTTACATTTTCTCTTTTCTAAAAATTTTACATAAATGAAATTATATAGCATGCAGTCTTTTGTGTCTTGCTTTTTATTAACATTATGTTTTCTGACATTCATCCATGTTTGTACTGACATAGTTCAAAATTACTTGTGAGTGCACATATTCATCCTATTTTGCTCATTCACCAGTTGAAACACATTTTGTTTGGTACAGTTTTGAACTATTATAAATAAGATTGCTATGACCATTCACATACAGGGCTTTCTGTGGACATGTTTTCATTTCTCTTGAATATTTTCCTTGGAGAGGAATTGCCACATCCTATGATAAGTATGGGTGTTGAAGTGTGTGTTTTGCTTTAAATACACACACACAAATGCACACACATGCACACACCTACTGCCAAACTATGTTCTAAAGTTCTGGTCCATTTTTCATCTCCAGTACCAATGTTTGAGAGGTCCTGTTTGTCATATCCTCATTGTTATATGGCAAAATCAGTCCTCTTTATTTTAGCCATTTTAGTGGGCATGCAGTGGTAGCACATTGTGGTTGTAATTTTCATAGTTCTTTTGAGCATCTTTCTATGTTCTTATGTGCTTTTTAAGCACCTCTTTGGGCTATGTGTCAATTTAAATCATTTGCCAATTTGTTAATTGGGTTGTCTTATCACTGAGTTGTAAAATTCTTTATATATTCAATACAAGTACTTTGTGTGATTTATAGTTTGACAACATTTCCTCCCAGTTTGTGGCTTGCAGTTCCACTTTTTTTCATAGTGTCTTCTTAAGGTCAAATATCATTAATTTTGACAAAGTACAATTTATCACGATTTCCTTTTTATGATTCCAGCCTTTGTTTTTATCTAAGAAAGTTTTGCCTAACCCTAAAAAACAAACAAAAATGTTTCCTATGTTTTGTTCTAGTGGTCTTATATTTTTATATATTACATTTATTGCTATGATTCATTGTGAGGTAATTATTTTGTATATAGTGTGGGAAGAGTTACAATTTTTTTTTTTGCATTTGTATAACCAATTATTCAGCCACCACTTACTGAAAATGTTATACTTTCCTATTGAATTTCCTTGGCATCTTTATGGAAAATCAATTGACTATATGTCTTTGGGTCAATATCTGACTCTCTATGTTCCATTTGTCTATATGTATATCCTTATACTAATACCGCACTGTCTTGATTACTACAGAGCCCCAAAGCTTTACAGTGTTTTTGAAATCTTGTATTATAAGTTTTCCAACTTTGTATTACTTTTAAAAATTGTTTTAGCTATTATAGATACTTTGGAGTCCACATAAATAACAAAATCAGCTTGTTACCTCAATAAAATTCAGGATTTTGATAGGTAATATTTTTAATCCCTATATCAATTTAGAGAATATTGCCCTCTTAACTTTGAGTTTTCCAATACATGGAAAGGATATGATTTCCACTTACTTAGATCTTCTTAACTTTCTTTTACCAATGTTTCACAGTTTTCAGTACACATGAGTTGCACATCTTTTGTTAATTTTTATAATTTATTTTTTCTTTGATAAATATAATGCATAAAATTTTACTTGGGGGTTGATTGATAGTATATGGAAATACAATTGATTTTTGCATATTAATTTGTATCCAATGACTTTACTAAATTCACTTATTAATTTAACTAGCTCTCGTTAGGATTTCCTATATACAACATCACCTATGTATAAAGACAGTTTTACTTTCTCTTTTCCAATTGTATGACTGTTTTTTTCTTTGCCTATTTTATTGGCTAGAAACCCCATTCCAATATTTAAAAGGAGTGAGAGCAGATTTCCTTTCCTTGTGCCTGCTTTTAGTTTTCTAGTCGTTGCCATAAGTTTAAAATATATATTTAAACTTATAACCTACTTCATGTTATTATTATTAGTTAAAAAAATAGAAACCTTTCCTCAGAATAACTCCATTTCCTCACCCTCTTCTTTAAGCTGATGTGTGTGTGTAGCCTTCTTGTTGTGAACAGTCATGAGGATTTTAAGAAGAAAAAATATATGTCAATATTTTATAATTACCCTTATATTTACCATATTTAGTGTTCTTCATTTCTTCCTCTCCAGCTGAGTTAATAAATCTACTGTCATTTCCTTTCAGTCTGAGGGGAATTCTATAATATTTTCTGTATAGTAGGTCTTCTAGACATATCTTCTCTCAGTTTATTTATTTTTTTAATCAAGAACTGTCTTTATTTTACCTTTATTTTTGAAAGGTAATTTTGCTGAATATAGAATTCTTGGTTGAAAGTTGGTATTTGTGTGTGTGTGTGTGTGTGTGTGTGTGTGTGTGTGTGTGTGTGAACACTTTCAAGTTGTCATTCCACTATCTGCTGTTCTCTGTTGTTTCTGACGAGAAATTAGTCATTAACAAATAGTTGTTCCTTGTATGTGTTGTGCCATTTTTCTCTTGCTGTCTGCTGCTTTTAAGATTTCAATTTGGTCTTGGCTTTCAGCAGTTTGATCATGTCAACACCTAATTCTCTTTTTTTTTGATCCTTCATGGATTTTACTAAGCTCATTGGATTTGTAAATTAATTTTTTATCAAAATTTTCTTATTTTTCAGCTTTTATGTTTTCCAATATATATATATTTTTGACTTCTTTCTCTCTTTTCTGGGACAGTTACTCATATGACTCATATGTTGGATTGTGTAATATTGTTCCACAGTTCTCTGTGTCTCCATTTATTTTTCTTCCAACATTTGTTTCTCTCTGATTTTTTATTAAATGATTACTACTAATATATCTTTAAATTCAGTGATTCCTCTGACATCTCCAAAATGCTATTTAACCCATGTAGTGATATTTTCATTTTAATTATTCTACATTATGACTATAGAATACTATTTTATCATTCTTAGTATATTTCTATTAGTGTTAAAATATTTTTTTCTTTTAGTTATTTAAAAATATTTCAAATAGTTGCTTAAAGGATTTGTGTGCTCAGTCCAACACATGTGCCCACATTGAGTCAAATTCTATTGACTGATCTGTAATTTCTATTGAATTTTACTTCACAAGGCTCTCAGGTCCACCCTCATATGGCAAAAAGGCCACAGAGTTACTACAGTTCCTACCTGAAGAAGTAACAGACCTTCCAAAGTGAACAGTTCTAAATTCGTTGTTCACTGTTTTTTGTTGTTTTTGTTTGTTTGTTTGTTTTAATTTTTAGTGACCTAAAAGTCCCTTTTGGGCAATTTAGTCTAGTTTTATATTTATTTTCTGTAGAGAAAAATTGTCCAAATATCTTTATACCACAATTATAAGAAGTAGCTCCCTAAATGAAGGTTTTAATCAATATATGAAAAATATTTTGAAGAGGGTGGCAACATATTTTCACTAGTAAACCTTCTGGGCAAAAAAAAAAAAAAAAGTGTTGTGCTCATGGATACTAAATAATATTGAGTTCATAAATTACTAATGACTTCCATCCCTTAATCATTTTTTGTGTATAATTTTGTACAAAAAAGAGCTTTTGTGAAACCAATAAGATAATTTCAGTTTATTCTCTGAATAGAATTTCAGAATTGCTTCACTAAGACTGAAATCTTTGCTTAAAATATCTAAATATTTGTTTTTCCTTTGATATTGTTTTTATAATATTGTAGTACGATTTGACATCTTTACTTTTCTATAATATTGTACCATAAAAATCCCCTAATTGTTTTGACAAAGAAAATGTCTTTTAATCTGCAATTTATCTAAAGAGATTCCTTGATTTGTTGGTCCTATGGTACATAGCACATAGAGATAACATTTTTCCCACTGTGTGTTTATAGCCGGGACCATATAAGTGATATGTTAGTTAATCTATTTCTTAAGCATTCTGAACAGTTCGCACAACTAGTCTCAATATTTCACTGCTTGGCAACTTGGTAGTGTCAGGAAATATTTCCTTAGATCTTCAGTATATCTCTCAAATGTTATCTTTACTTCCTTTTTTGCTATGATATGAGTATATATGTTTATGTGGTTTCCATCTTTGAAGTGCAGTCAATGCATTACAAATTATTTTGCTTTATTCTGATGTTGCCTTACAGCTGCCAAACCATTTTTTCCCCTGCGCTCTTCCCGGGATTTCACAAGGGAGTGCCTCGGCAAACTGAGGCCCGATGGAGAGATATCGGAAAATCTCCTTTGAGCGGAAGTCTCAGCAAACTGAGACCCGATGGAATTATATTGGTCCCCCCCCTTCAATGGATTCCTTGGAGATGTAGCCTGTGCGTGAAGGCAAAGTACAAGCTGGAACACAATGAGAACTTTTGGAGAGACAGCCAGCAGGCTACTAACACACAGATCTTGAGATTAACAATCTTTTACCTCTTTAGAAGTTTACCAGTAAAAGCTATGTATTGGCCCGATTCGGGGCCCAGTCCTTGAGGCTGAGTCCCTTAGCCCGGCTTGCACTCTAATCTTGGCTACTGTCTTAGCCCTGCGCCACCCTTTTCCCTCCCCACAACCCTCGTCGTGCTGTACCGACATTCTGATAAGGAATTTCCCTTAAATATCAAAACCTCAAAAGAAGTACCTTTTTATAACCCTCCCTCCTCGTTTGTTGAGTTACGCAGTGAAAGAGATATTTGAAAATATGTTTCAAGAAGGAGAGCACAGTACCATTTCTCTCATGAAAGGATCTTTCCAGTGAAGTAATAATGTGTGTGTATTGAGTCAATATAGGTCTATGAGAAATGGCTTCTCAGATGTCATGTCTCAGCTATGATTAGATCACATCCCCAAGGAATTTGGCTGTATTTTTCTTTCACTAACTTGAAGAGCAAAATAGTTATAATCTCAGTAGAAATCTATGAGTTATTAAGAACTTAATCTTAGAGAACTAAAAGCAGTCTGGGACCCCAGGGTTATCTAAAGATACAATCTCATGGAAAATATTATGCTTTCACTGTTAAGGGAGCTAGTTATTCAGCTAATTTTATATTGTTTTATATCAACTTTATTTAAAGATTTATTTTGAAAACTTGTAATTCATTTCAAACTTAAAAGTTAATTGAAAATAAGACCTCTTTCCTAAATCCATTTAAACAAGCAATCCTTATTTCTTATTCTAACCTGTTATCCCAAATGCCAGTGATTGATCAATTTTAATCAGTGGTGCCCACCTCTCAATTGATCTTCAAATCTATTAGTAGATGTAAATCAGCTTATTGGATATCTTTGTCTCAATATCCTGTAGGAATCTCAAGCTCATAGTATAAAATGCCTCCTTCTTGACCTATTCATGTTTAAGCTTACAAACCAGTGACCCATTGTCAAATTCTCACTTCCACTTTATCTTTCCCATTGACTTCAGAATAATCTGTCTAAACCACAAATTTGAGTAGCCCTCATAACATCAAGCTTGTCACAATTCCTTAGATATTGTGTGGTCTTTTGTGTTCCCATTCTTTTATATTGTTATGTCTATCTCTACATCCCTTATTTGTCCCTTGTGTACCAGAAAACATCTCCTGCAATTCAATACCTAGTTCAAATGTCACCTCATCTGAGATACTGTATTATTCATGCTCTTTAAGTTTGCAAGGAAGAGACATTCTCATGTTACTGTCAACAATGTCGGTTTATGGTACTCTTACAATGTAGAGTTTGGGTCATTATTTATCTGTACATTCACCCTAAAACTTACTGCTCTTCATAGAAGGCACATGGTTAATGAATGGAATTATTAGCTTTTTTATAACCATAAAACATTTTGCTATTATTTCTTAGGTATCAATTTTTAGAAAAATCCCACTCCAAATAAAACCAGGGTAATTTATATAACCAAATAAAATTAGAGAGTAGTACTTCATTTTTAAGTAATATATAGTTCAAGGTACTTGAGGGTGGAATGTTCATATTTTAGTAATTCACCCACTTATTTTATGTCCTCATCCAGTAGCTATTTCTTGAATTTCTGCATAATCGTAGAAAAAAGATATTTGGAGGGGGAAACATGGAAAATTTCATATGCAAAGACCACCAATACACATGAGACCTGAACTTATGTAGAATAAGTGTTCTAAATCTGATTTAACTGACTCAACTGATGTATTGGTTGGGTTTTGACCAGAGAAATATACCAATTTGAGTAATATTAAATATGAGATTTACTATAGGGATGGAATTACCTAATTGTGGAACTTGTCGAAAAATTCTAGGGAAGTCTGCTGGTGAGCCTAAAGTTGCTGTAGATCTGAACAGCTGATAGGTAAGAAAAAGCTTGACCTTAAGATGGAAGAAAGCAAGAACAAATTCGAACCAAGAGGGCAAAATGGAACCCATGTACGTCTTTAACTGCCTCAAACCCCCTAAACGCTAGTTTCTGGCAGAAGTTGCTGTCATCATCACCATGGGGCTGTGCATGTGCCTGACCCATAACTTGGAGCAGCTGAAACAGGAGACTTGTTGGGATCCAGCGTAGCTGCTGACCCAATAGGGTGAATCAATGTATTGGCAACTTGGGTCAGGTCTAGTGGAGCTCAGATCAGAGCATCATGAGGACCATCAGAATGAAGTGGTTCATGTTCCCTTTGCATCATCAAGCTTGCAAAAATTTCTGTTGTGCCCAAACCCTAATCCAGAATCACAGAGGGAAGTGAATTCCGGGCATAGCTAAGTTTTTAGTATAAATCTACTTCAACTGGATTCCTTTCTCTAGAACTCAAATTAAAACATTTAATTAATTAATTAATTAAATCAGCTTATTATACATGGCATTTCTTATGGTTTATTATTTATGTTGTTCAGCCAATGTTTCAAAACAGAGCTATGAAAAGTGGTGCTTTTGAAGAGATACTTATATGTCTTTGAGTTATGATTCCTCTGTTAATCATCTTATATTAGCAAACTGAAAACAAGAGTCTTTTCCCATAGTGAGATTTCTTTCTTTCTTTCTTTCTTTCTTTCTTTCTTTCTTTCTTTCTTTCTTTCTTTCTTTCTTTCTTTCTTTCTTTCTTTCTTTCTTCCTTCCTTCCTTCCTTCCTTCCTTCCTTCCTTTCTTTCTTTCTTTCTTTCTTTCTTTCTTTCTTTCTTTCTTTCTTTCTTTCTTTCTCTTTCTTTTAATGAATCACTTTTTCTGCCTGTTAGGAGCCTTATGCAATCTTGAACAGCTTAACTTTATAAAAATAAGTATCTATTCAAAATTACACAATGGGTTCTAATATATACAGAGTTTAATCAGTGGTTAGTAATACTTTAAATGTTGCATTAAATTCCATACTTACATTTTCTAATACCAAATAAGCAAAACCATTACTTATATTTATGCGGCCAAATCAGGAGAATTGTGTGTGTTTTTAATAAAGATACTGTATTATTTAAGAATAGGACAAACTGAGTATAATCCGGTAATGACTTTCTTTTATAGATTGCTGCTGTAAAATGTAATTTTGTGTGAAAAAAAATCCAGTTTTGCAGTCATTTCTTCCCTTTCTGGGAATATTTGTTTTGTTATCACTTTAAGTGAGTTCTAAGCTTGACTATTTAAGAATGTCTTTGTTTTAAAATCAAGTCATGAAATGAAATTATTATCCATTTTACTAACCTTTTGTAATCAGAGAGATCAGTTAAACTCCATATTTATTTCCACTTAAGTATAATAATTAAGATAATTTCATTTATTGATATTGGACATTTTGTGGGAATGTGCAATGTACTGATTATCTTAAATACTAAAACCAAAATTTTTAATTCCTACTACAACCTGAAGAACCAACAACAAAAGCAAACTTCATGTCTGTGTGCTGAGTAACATGTCTTTTTCTAAGTTAACTTGTTTGGTACAGTAGACCCAAACTGGGTAAAAAAACAAAGACACTCAGAGTTTCCTCTAATTAAAAAAAAAAATACTAACACCTCAGATAACAGTTTATACAAATGAAAATAAAAATCTTAATTTCATAATCAATGACTGTTCATACTTATGTAATATATGTTTACATGCATCATATGTAATATACATGTTCTTGTTTTCCCCTCTCTCTTTACAAGGGTAGAATATTAGAGTGGTTTAGGAGTTTGCATATTTCAAAGATGGCTAAAACAATTTCTTCCATTATGCATTCTCTTCTTACAATGCAGTTTTGACACTCTTCTCATTATGAAGTGGACTCTATGTTCTCCTCTTGGATCTGGATAGATTTGTGAATATGACAAAAATGCTACTCTGTGACTTCCAAAGCTGGGTCATAAAAGGCAAAATAGTTTTCATTTGATTCTACTGAGACAACTTTTCTTGGAACAGAGTGACTATGGTGTGTGAATAGTAGACTGAATAGTTTCACGTAGAGAGAAAATGAGACACCCCCACCTCCCTACACACACCAGTTTGCCAGCTATGTGACTGAGCCATTTTGGAAATGGATATCTGACCCTCTGTCAAGTGCTCCAGATGAAGCCATATAGAAAGAAATGAATCAGCCTCACCAATCCCACCCCATATTCAGATTTTTCAACAGTCCAGATTACTGTTTTTGTTTCAGATCATGAAATTAGATTATTAAAGTCAATTGAGTGTCCACCTACTTTGCTTGAAACACTCGCCTTTGGAATCCTGAACACCTTGTGAGAAATCTAAGGATATCATGCTGTCAGGATGCTCAGATCACACGTAAAGTGTATTTGTAGGTGAATGACATTTTCTTAGTTGATTGACAGTCCTAGCTGAGATCTCCAGTGACAGCCACCATCAACTATGAGCCAGGTAAATGAAGAAAGCTCTAGATAGTCTTGCCCCATTGGCAATGAGCTGACGAGTCATTGCCAATCTGTAACTCCTTTCCACTGGGTCCTTACATAACAAGAAGCAGGGAGAAACTGCTCTACTATGCCCTTTCTGAGTGCTGTTTCACAGAGTCTGTGAGCATAATAAAGCAATTGTTCTAAGCCATTAACTTTTATGGTTGTTTTTTACACGTAAATAGGTAACCAGGACCAATTGTGGTACCAGTAATGGGAAACTACCTTTGCAAAATTCTAAAACATATTGCAGTGGTATTGGTGTTGGTCAGTAGGAAGATGGTGGAAGAGCAGTAAGGAGACCCATAGTGAAAGCCTAAAGGGCATCAAAGACAATTTTTCTAAAAGCATAAAGGAACATTAAGAGGCTATAGGTGAGGTTTAAGGAACATGAGGAAAATTGTATTGGAAATTGGAGGAAAGGAGACCCTTTTATGCAGAGGGAGCAAGTACGCGTATAAAACTGACAACTACAGTCATAGAAAATAGGGATGTACCAATGTACTTGATGATCTAGCTAAGGAGATTTCCAAGCAAAGTTTTGAGTGTGCTATCATTTTATAGCTGCCAAATATAAAATGAGAGGGGGGAAAGTTTTGTGTAAATATAAATGATCTTCCACTTGCTGAATTTGCAAATGAAATTGTTTCTCATTCCTAACCTATCCTGGATGAAATTTCATAAAGTAAGAAATAGCCATAGGTCATAGATCAACTCCCGGACACCGTCAGGAAAATGTCTCTTGGTAAAGATGAAACTAAGGGTGCTGCTTTAAAACCATGTAAGATCTCAAAAAATGCCTCATAGAGCCTTTAACAACAAATGAAAGGCCTTCAAGGGATCTTAATGGCATGCTCTGTGGCCATCTCTATTAAAAAATAGAGTTTCTACGAATCTTGAAAATATTTGTCTCGTGGTAGACTCAAAGGGAACCTTCAGTGAAAGGTTTCTGTGGATATGACTTTTGTCTAATGGAGTATATTATAAACTGATACTCAGAAACACTACATTATATATATATATATATATATATATATATATATATATATATATATATTGAGTGAAAAGCAGGAGAGGCAGTACAAAATACAGCAATGAGTCGGGTGAGAAAACCACTCAGTTGCAAACACATGCTATTTCTTATAGAAAAAGAAGGATGCTTCAGATGATAAAACCAAGACCTCTGAGCAAGTCCTCTGGGGCCTTAGAGCACTCCCAGGCAGAAGAATTTAGGCCAGAAGGAACCAGACACATGTGCCTGGCTCGATTCGGCAAGTTCTGTGGATCAGTAACTGTTGTGTGTCTTGTTTATGAATGGGAGTGTCTATATCAGCTATTCTATGCCTGTCCTATCATTGTATGCTTTCTATGTGGGAGCATATAACTTGTTCCTTTGGTCAATTAGAGAAAAATTGAGACATCAATTTGAGAAAAAATATATTCAAGGAGCTCTCCACAAGGTATGGGATCTGAGGCGCCTCATCTACAGCTGAACCAGATTTATGTGAGGAGACGCTAGACTTTGATGAACTCGTGTTGTAATAGGAAAAAGCTTAGGAGCTTGGGGGGCAGTCATTGCTATGTTTTGTATGTGAGAGATAAGTAAACTAGATATTGTATTTTCCAAAGATAGTTATAATAATGCTTCCTATATCATATGCTTTTCTTATGATGTGTTTTTGATATCTCTCCCATTGAGAGTTGGGGTCTGTATTCTCATTTTCAATCTGGGAATGCTTGTTAGTATAGCAGTGGTAAGAAGACCACATCAGTGCATCTGATTATCTTGGAACACTTGTTTTTATAGCCCTGAGCTACCAGACAATATGTGTTGTGAAGAAGCCGTGGCAACTTGGAGAGGCTGTATGCAAGTGTCCTGGCCAACAGCTATAAGAGAGGCCCTCACCTTTTGAGTCATTAAATTTAATTGATTTACATTTTTAATAATCATGACTATGTTAAGATTTATGTCCTATTTTATACTTAATGAACTTTTTCTCATTTTAAGAATATAGAAACTTATCTTCTGATTTGAAGATAATGTTAGGTCTGATGGTTATTTGTAAGTTATTAAAGCTATGCTTGGCTTCCATTGTGATTTTTCAGCCATTGATTTCTATATCTTTTCCTTGAACCAGACTAGCATTATTTTAAAATTCTCTTTATCCTGCTCACATTACCATCTCACAATATCAATATCCTCTGTGCTTTTAGTCTACAATAATATGCATATAATTTCCATTTCTTTTGTTTTTATTCTTTCTATTTTTAGATGACAATAATCTTCATTAAATTGTTCACTTGCCTTTATTTTACATATTTATTTTAGCATTTTCTTGATTCATTTATATCCACTCAGTAGGCTGAACTCTAATAAATATTTTTGTTTGATAAATTTCATACATAGTTTAATTACATTTTATTTTAAATCTGTTTGCCATAAAAATAATAATACCTTACATTTCGTTATCTTTTACACTTTGGAAATGTTACTCCATTGTCATCTTGCCCTTAGTATTGTTTATTAACTTGATTAGAACTTTTTTCATTATTTTGGAAAATCTTAGTTCCCTCTTTATGTGTCTGGATGTGTCTTTTGAAAAGATTCTCTCTTTATTCTGTGATTGTATTTAATATGAGATATTTCATCTCTTTCTAATATTTGGATCTGTTCAAATCCTAACTCCTTCAAATATTTCCTCTGCTTTGTATATATTTTAATTCTTTCTAGGACTCTTATTTTAAGGAGTTGTATGTCTATCCTATATAGATTTCAAGTTCTTATTCCATATTTTGTATTTTTTCCTGATGATTTCTGGGAGGGCTTTTAAACTTAATATATCAGTTCAATAAGATACCACCTTTGGGTGTTATAAAATACTTCTGTTGCAATTTTTATTTCTGATACATGTATTATTGTTTTATAAAAACTGTGTCCTTTTTGTTCTTTATTATTTTCTCATCTTACTTCATGTTACCAATAATTTTTATGCTAGTGGTTTTGCTTTCCTTCCTCAAATACTTGATTTTTTTTTAATATAGCATATCCCTAGGGGATTATCAATAACTAGCAGTGAAAGTAGAATACAGAAATAAGGGCTGAAGCCCCAAACTTTTGCTTGTTCTTGTGAATTTAATATCTGGATTGAAAATAGTCAAGAACAGACAAGAAGCTGCACTGAGATTTTTTACCTCCAGATTTTCTACAGGCCCTCAAAAAGTGTTACTCTGCTAACCCTTGAGACAGGGAAGAAGAAGAAGACCACATGGGCTAAGGTATCAGGGAGCATCTTTCAATTTTGTTTATGTTTTTCTCCCAAGCCATGGGCTGGCAGCATCCTGGTTTTTCTTTATAGTAAGATCATTTAACTAAGTCCTACTAAGCACCAGTGAAATATATTCTCTATTCACGTCACCCAGAATATTATTTAAGTGGAAAATTACATATTTAAAATAACATAGTTCAGCAGTTGCCTTTATACTTTCTATTGGATTATTTTTCTCTTTAGATTCAAAGAGTAATATTCAGAAAAAGGAAAAACTCAAAGAAAACTAAGCACTGGTAGTATGCTTGTTTCATTATATTTATTTCCCTGTGGATTAATTCATTCCTTAAGTAACCCAGGAAATCATTCTTCTTTTCGTTATATGTTTGCTTTGATTTTTAGCTGTCCACAGATTTTTGATACTCCTGCTTTAAGAGGTGGAGCCTAATCCTGCCTCTTTTGTGTGGGCTGGACTTAAAGGACTTGCTTCTACAAATAGAATTAATTGGAAGCAACACTGTATGTCTTTAGGGACTACATCATAAAAGGCACTGTGGCTTTCTCCTTGCTCTCCCTCTCTTGGATTGCTCACTGAGAGGATGTGTTACCAGGTGTGAAGATATTCAAGCATCCTATGAAGAGATCCACATTACGAAGAACTGAAGACTTGTTAACAGCTATCTGAGTAAGTCATTTTAGAAACAAATCTTCCAGCCCAAGACAAGCCTTCAAAGGATGGAAACCATGGCTGAAGCCATAATTGCAATCTCTAGAGAGATCTGAACCTAAAGCACACCAAAGCTGAACCTGAATTTCTGACCAACAGAAACTTTGGAATAATAAATATTTTCTGTTTTAAGCCACTGTATTTTGAGATAATTTGTTAGGCAGCAATAGATAACTAAAATAGCATCTTGAAACTAATCCAATTTGGTTTAATTTCTTATTTATATAATTTTCTTGTTTTTTCTGAATTAAGAATGTTAATAGTATGTATAGTTTAGTTAAGAAACCACCAAACTGTCTTACAAAGTACCATTTTGCATTACCACCATCAGTGAATGCATTCCTACTGTGTTTCCCCAAAAATAAGACCTAGCCAGACAATCAGCTCTAATGCATCTTTTGGAGCAAAAATTAATATAAGACCCAGTCTTATATTACTATATTATGTTATATTATATTATATTATATTAATTATATTATATTATTTATATTACATTAAAGACCCAGTCTTATACTATAGTAAAATAAGACCAGATCTTATATTAACTTTTGCTTCAAAAGACTCATTAGAGCTGATTGTCTGGGTAGGTCTTATTTTCGGGGAAACACAGTATTGTTCCACATCCTTGCCAGCATTTGGTGTTGTCAGTGTTTTTGATGTTGGCTATTTCAATAGGGGTGTAGTAGTATCTCATTGTTTCAATTTACATTTTTTAAATGATATAGGATGTTGAACATACATTTATTTGCCATTTGCCTTCATACATTTATTGCACTTGTATATTTTCTTTGGTGAGATCTTAACAACTGTTTGTTAAGACTGTTAAGATCTTTTGCCCATTTATTCATTTTAATCTTGTTGGATATTTAAGCATTCTTTGTAAAATTTCTATACCAATTTTTTATCAGGTATATCTTTGCAATATTTTCTTCCAGTCTTTGACTTATCTTTTCATTCTCTTGGCAATGTCTTTAATGGATCAGAAGTTTTTAATTTTAATGAATTCCACCTTATCAATTCTTTCTTTCATGGATCATGCCTTTCATGTTATCATCACCACAGAATATAAAATAAAGATCTGTAATAATTATTTGAAAGTGTTTAGAATAACTTGGGGGACTTTTCCCCTCCTAAATGTAGAGGAGTTTAAATAATAATTTAGTAGATTTTAATAACTGAAAATAGAATCCTGTAAGAACAAATGTTTTACTCCTTTGTATTTCCATTAATGAAGGTTCAAATTATAAAACTCTAATATTGGTTCACTATGAACAATTTATATTATATATAAAGATAATTTTCTGATTTTATAGGTTCTTAAAATTTTATCATACTTCTCAGAAATAATCTGTTATAAAAATCATTAAATTATATAATGGCTATGTATTTTTTCACAGCAAGGAAATGGCACAGAATAACTAACTTTGAACTTAGGTACTCTGTCAGCTCTCCCACTAAAATTCTACATGTTCCTTAAAAGTCTCAAATACATATAAGTCCAAAATTATAGGGTGCCTTGATGATTTTCACACTTATTTATTTTACAAAACTCCGTCAGTTACAGAAAGGATAAAAGGAAAATGAGATACAATCTTGTTTGATATGAATTATATTAGATTGTGATTCAGGAATATTAGATTCTAACCTTGGTTTCCCAATAGTTAACTATATTTTTGTTTATAAACTCTAGAATCTAAGTTTTCTCCTTAGTAAATGATAAAATTGGACCCAATATAATCCTTTAGTAATTTTTAATATTAAATAATGATCAGTATTCCAGTTTCAGCTCAGATATATACCAAGAGAGATAAAAAGAAGGTAGCTCCCACACTTACAACAATAAAGTAGAAAGACTGAAACAATGAGGGAAAAACAATGAGTGCATTGAGTATGATGAAGGTACACAGTTAATTTAGAAGAACAAATTAAAATTTTTTTCTAGGATTTTTCTCACATAACCATACAGACCATTAATCCAACAGAAACATTTATTAGCAGCACCAAGAAATTCCAAATATCCATTACTGAGTAGTCAGGGTTCAGCCATTAAAATTGAAGGCACTATAAATACTTCACATCTAAAACGGTTTAATGCATGAAACTACACACCAATATAACCATTGGGAAGTGGGGGAGTGAAAGTCAGAAAAGCTGTTTTCAAGAAATTCTTAAGTCAAGGAATCTCTGGAAGCCATTTATGATTGCAGTTTCCTATCACACCTCAGAGGATAATTTATTTGCACAATTCTCAAAATCTATGGACAAAAATGCATGTCTACCATCTGCCAAAGCCCATGCATTTACCTTCTGCCACCACCTGAGAACAGCAACTTCTACTCATACAATCTCAGATTGCCTCTCACCAGCTGAATATAACTGAACCAATGAAAAGGAAAGTCAGGATATATAGTTTCCAGTTTTTATGCCTCTGTGGAATAGGAAATAGCTTACAAAGTTAGAGATAACAATATCTGGAAGGTACAATGGAAGATACATTTAAATACAATAGGACTCCAATCTCCAAAAGTAATAAAGTAAGAGTAATAATGATCATATATCATGTACAGCTGTTCAATGTGATAATCACTGAATTTTTCCTTATCATATATTTTTTTCCCTAGACTTAATCTATATTAACTATTCAACAATAGCAGCACTATAAATCCTAAAGGAGAGAGGTGGAGAATAATATCATATGACTGATTTTTCTCTTCCTCTTCCTTTTACCAAAAACAATAACAACAAATAAACAAACTTCAATTCTGAAAGGTCAATATGTCTGATATGACATAAAATGAGGAAGAGTTTCTATACTGTGCTAACACTCTTCATGAGGATATTGTAGAAAGATTATTATTAATTGACAGGCAATATCCATCTGACAATGTTCAGCTTGGGTGCTTGAGTTGTTTTGGTGCTAGGTTACTATATATGATATGAGGAAGCAAAAAACATCTGTGTTCAGCATTTTTCAGAATGCTGAACTGGGTCTAATGTGTGGATACTATAAGAACATATATTGTGGGTCAATATTAGAAAGACTTTCTACATATTCAAGTAAATATAATTCACTGCTTCCTGTGCCTAGAAATAGAGTTTGATTTTGCCAACTTTCTAAGAACATATAGAGGTATCTCTTGCATTGGTTGTTTAACAGATAAAACATTCTTCCAAATCTTATATTCTAAATATTATTGTAGTTTTAATAAATTCAGTTTGTAATAAAGCAAATATGGCTTCTAAGATTAAAAAGAAGTTTTGTGTATATAATTTTAAAAACCTCTTAGTATTTGGTGAGTGATGAGCTCCTTGTAACTTATAATAGGTAAACTTGAAAATAGAATTGTGTTTCAGACTAAATGTGTCCCTACATAATTCAAATGTTAAATCTCTAACACACAGTGTGACTATATTTGGAGATGGTGCCTCCAGAAAGTAATTAAGATTAAATAAGTTCATAAGGGTGGAGCTCTGATGCCATAGAATTCAGGTGCTTGTAGGAAGAATCACCAAAGAAGTACATTCTACCCTTCTCTCTCCCTTTCTTTCTCTCCACCTTCTACCAGTATGGACAAAGAAGTGATCAAGTGAGCACGAGCACAAAAGCACTATACAACCCAAGGGGTGAGCTTTCATCACATGCTAACCTTGTTGGCACCTTGATCTTGGACTTCTAGTCTCTAGAACTATGAGAAAATACATTCTATTTGTTTAAGCCACCTAGTCTATGGCATTTTGTTATGTTAGACTATGCAAAATAATAATACAGAGTATAATAAAATTGAATTGCTGATTTTTCCAAATCAAATGCAATTTTTACTTTCTGTTTGGTTTGTTGGAATTGTCTGGAAATGGACAACCACCATGGTCACTCACTCAGAACTTGATATCTGTGTTTATTTCCAAGCATATATTTAATCACATTACTTTGTAGTCATTTGAATCTATGCTGTACACATACACTGAATTGTAATACTTTATGTATTGACCTTTTATCTATATAAGGAGATGTTACAAATTTCATTTAAGAATTAATTTCCTTAATTTAAAGAATATTAAACTTATGCAAATTCTCAGTTCTTCTAGATGGAAAAATAAATCTGTGACTTATTTTGCTAAGATAGTATGAAACAAAAAAATAAAACAGCCTCAATTTTGCTAAATTTTTACGATCACAGACAGACCATACTACAATGAACATTCTTATGATTGGTTTCAGTTTGTGTTCTCCCTCCCAAATACAACTGAATCAATGATTTGGACACAGAGCTTTTATTTTGGAGGAGACCCCAAGCACCACAAATCAGGAAATAAGGACAGGAAATCAGGAAAGAGAATGGTAATAAAGTATGTCTTAACAAGTTGAATACCTCAGTGAGCAAATGGAATGCAATTTCACTGGGTATTGTATGAAACATGCCTCAGGATTATTCCACTGAAGTACAAGAAGGCTGGCGCGTTTAGCACTGCCTCCTCATTCCTTATGTTGAGAACTGCCCTCAGCATTTGTATACAGGCACTTCCTGATTGCTCCCATGTCTATCATTTATGCCCCACTTGTTTCCACAGAAAGGACTAAATAAGAGAAAGGGGACATGAGGGTAAAGTCTGGCAGCAGGTCAGTAGCTGTTTATAGAAGTAGATCAACTCAGGACAAAAGAATATGAGCCAGGCATGAACAGCATGTACTTAATTCTTATGCATATACAAGATCTGACAATTTAAGTTTGCGAACTTGTCCTAGAAGTGCTACCTATCTCATTGCTGAATATCACTATGGTCACCTTCAAAGTGCTCCCCTTGGGAAGCTATACACCAATGACAGTGCCTAGTCCACCCTACGAAGCAATTTTGAAACATTTTCTGGAATGGCCATCAGAGCTGTCTCCGTGTTACCCTTGATGTCCCGAATGTCATCAAAATGTCTTCCTTTCAATATTTCCTTTTTTTTCAGGTAAAGAAAGAAGTAATGGGGCCAGATGAGATGAGTAGGGAGGGTGTTCCAATGCAGTTATTTGTTTACTGGCTAAAAACTCCCTCACAGACAGTGCCATATGAGTTGGTGCATTGTCGTGATGCAAGAGACATGAATTCTTGGCGAAAAGTTCAGGTCGTCTCACTTTTTCTCGCAGCCTTTTCAGCACTTCCAAATAGTAAACTTGGTTAAGTGTTTGTCCAACTGGTACAAATTCATAACGAATCGTCCCCCTGATATCAAAAACTGTAAGCAACATCATTGCAACAAGTTCGCGAACTTAATTGTCAGACCTCGTAGGTAAGAGCTTTTCTAGGGTGCACACCTGGTAATGTTTCCATTGAGATCTCTTATAGCTGCATCTTCCATGTCACCACATATTGCCAAATTACTCTCCAATTTGGTGCGGCCCAGACAGTCCTTCAAGAAATATAACAAGTTCCCATGGCTTGACCTTTTGCTAACATTTGCTGTTGTGAAGATTTTAAGTTACTTGCCAATTTGTTATTATGATGTAGTATCTTACTGTAGGCTATTTTAAAATGCCTTTCTGATTGTTCCAAAATCTATATCGCATCTAAATATGGTTCTAATAATTGTTTTATCTTTTTAGGTTGTGAATCTTATTATCCCCTTTATGCTGCATACATTTTTGTTAACAGCTGAAAATGTATAGGATAGATCGGTCAATACTGACACAAATACCCTGTTTCCCTGAAAATAAGACCAGGTCCTATATTAATTTTAGCTCCATTAGGGATTATTTTCAGGGGATGTCTTCTTTTTTCATGTACAGCAATCTACATTTATTCAAATACAGTCATGTCATCTTCTTCTGGAACATTGTGTGCTAAATGTTCATTATGTACTAAATATGTCTGTCTGGCTGAGATCTTAACTAGAGCTTATTTTCAGGGTAGGTCTTATTTTCAGGGAAACACAGTAGATATATTACAAGCCTTGCTTTCAGGCATATCTTGTGGGGATGTGCTTCCACCTAGAAAGAAGTTGTAGTTTGATGTTTTCTGGGTTTTGAGTATTCTTACTTGACTTTGGATCTTCTCTTTGTGCTGTTATTCAGGAGACTCTCTTACCATATTGGGATCCCAGCTGTATCCCAATATTATGTGTACAAAACACTTGTGGTAGTTGTCCCCTTTTAGGGGAAAGGGAAAAGATATGAGAGTTCTGTGATGTTCTGCAAATTAGTGCCGGGATATGGCATTCAGAAATGTCCCTTCCTGTTCTCTAGATATGCGTTGTCTCTAGTAGGTATACCATTCCCTCCACCAGTGTTTGACGTTTGTTTTTTCCCCCCTGCAATTCCCAGCTTCAGTGGGTTCCTACCAATGCTCTAGGTTACAATTTAGTTGTCTTTCACCCTGAAGAGTAAACATTTTGTTTAATAGGAGAGATAGAGAGATGTGTTCCGGGCCAAATTTGCTAGTGGCTGCTATCCTCATCCCCAAGCCAGCACCATGAGGGAAGCTTTCTCATGGTTTTACCAAGTAGTCCTTGGCGGTTCTTGTGGTATTCCTGGAAGAAAACCTTGCAATTGGATGTATATTGCCCTATGTCTGTCGGTCCAACTGAGCCTTTGCCAGTGCTTTAAAAATGTCCAGGTGGATCCTCCTACTGGCTTAGGTAGCATTTGGTGGTGTCTGTGCCAAATCTGCAAATACTCACTTTCTGTTTCTCTTTTTAGAATCTGTCTCTAGATTTCAGGTTAGCTGTTTATCCCGTGGTCCCAGTCTTTTATAGTTCCAAGAAAAGTCGTTAATTTGCGGTTTGTCTTTAGAGTTTCAAAAACACAATGCTAATGGTTTTCATCTTTTGTACTATCAAAAATTGAGGAAAAAAAATGTAATGAAATAGAATTAATGTAATATCAATAAATTTTGGCAAAGCCGCTCTATTTAAACTAACTTCTAGACTGGCCCCTGAGAGCCTGACTAGGCCCTATTCTGGGGCACATCCTCAAGAATCCAGATTTAGCAAGAATCCTGCTGAGTCAGTTTAGTGAGAAGCCCTCATCTTTGATATCTGGTCACCCTCAATATCTGATCAAATTCCTCATCTCCCACAATCCCCCAAGTGGTATATGTTCACCCTGGACTGCTTTCAGCAAGAATTGTGTTAGGTCTGTTCAGCCACAATCCCTTCTTACCCCTCATGTCTCCTCTCAGCAATGCTCCATTCATCGATCCCCTCCACCTTCTACTTGGATATAAATCCCCATTTGTCCATATTGTATTTGGAATTGAGCCCAGTTCTATGCTGAGCTCTCATTCCCCCTATCGTAATAATTCCTGAGTAAAACTTCTGTTCTTTTTTCCGTTTACTCTCTGGCTCTGGTTTTCCTTGATAATTCCCTTTTATGTTGTTTAATTTCTTCTCATACTTTACATTATAAAAGTCACAAATACAGTTTATCCAAAATTGGAAAAACAATATATCACCCTTATCTTAATCTTGGCAAAAGAAATATTAAGATAGGGTGGAAAATGGAGGGCTCTTCGAGTCTTCCAAATAAAATAACAGATGTAAAGTTATACTGCATCAGTTGAGGAACTACAGAGGTTGGTGTTCTCATTCAAAACCAGAAAAAAAATTTCCGTCCAGCAAACAGATTGGTGGTTAAGGTTACCTCTAAGTTGGAGAGCAAATATTTAATAAATGACAACAAAAAAACCAGCTCTTGATGAAATCAATGATTTTTTAAAACTATGTCATTGGAAAAGAAATAAACTTATTTTAAGATTTCACTTTATTCTTGTAGAATCGTTAACATTACTTCTTTATCTAAATTATGGCAAGTATTAATTAGAAATCCTAAACTCTGAAGGATGTAGATTAATTCTTTTTTCCAGAATTCACTAACTGTAAGTCCCAGAAAACTCCCAAGGGCATGTTTCACATTTCTGGCCTCATTTAAGACTGAAATCATTTTAGGGGGAAATTCTGAAGAGCTTAGGATAAGCATCCAAAATTTCAATTGCTTTTCTGAAACCTTGGAATCCTGCCTGTTAATAATCTCCATGCTCTTTACTTAGAATTTACCCACAGAATCAACTGACAGGAAACTGCCCATCACCCTCCACCCTCCCAGCAAGACGGTGCCAAAACACTCATCAAAAACCACAATGACAAAAATAGACCCAATTGACGACTATGCAGTGACTAAGAAACGGATGTACTGATTTAAGCTCTTCATTTTTTCCCCCTTGTTTTGATGGTAGTGGTAAAAAGAAAGAGAAAGCTACGTAATAGCATCTGGCCAAACAGCTTGTACACCAAGTTCAGCCCTATGTAATTTAAAATATTGGAGTTCTTACAGTATCCCTGAAAAGCATGGCTTATAATACAAACACCACAGATCTACAGTACAGAACATCTAACTATAGTCATGCTGCTCGGCAGAGCTCGCAGCAACAGCAACAATAATAAAAGAAAATTCTTTTTGTACGGCTGAATGGCTGCACTAGAATTTTCAGTGTTCAGATGTAATTAGAAAACAGCTGTGAGGGAAAATCAATTGTTCCTGGTAGTCAATGGCTAATTTTCCACAATCAAAATAAAGAATGCAATATGACATGTTTGTAATGAGCAAGTAATTGTTTCTCTTTTGTTTATTGTTTCAACATTTTTCCCTTTATTTGTGGGAGCTGTCATTTGCTTGCTTCGGGACAACTTCTCCCAGTCTTTGCTTCTCCAATCTATATTTAAATACTAGCAACTGCCAAGCAGGCTCTGTAGGCCAGCTCGGTTTATTCAAGATCGCCTTGCATATGATGGTGATTTGTAGACTAGCAAGGGAATGTTGCCCTAGCTTTTATAAATTTACAAGAAAGCTTCCATAAATGGAATGATTATTAACCACTAGCATTTATTCATGGGATTTAACTTTGATTCATTCCACAAAGGTCTCATGTGTCAAAAAGATGCAGTCTCCAGAATTCATTGACCTGCTGCTCCAAGTGCCTCTGCATTGCAAAACAAAACAAAACTAAACAACCACAAGCCCCCCCCCCTTTTTTTTTTCATATCCTTCTAACATTAGCATAGACAGGAAGGGATTGCAGCAGCAGATGGATAGAAAAGTAAACCTCTATGGTGCACATTTGGAATGTAGATGGATGGGAAATGAACTTCAGTGCTACAATAGACCAATGAGAGTAAAATTGTTTTATCATGCAAAAGAGTCTGTCTGAGAAACACCAGGAGGAATAACACTCCATGCTGCCTTCAGCTGATAAAAACAAGAAAAAAATACTTATATTATTTGGTGAAATTACCATGTATTGTTTCATTTTTATGCTTATATTTTTCTGGAACATTTTTTGAAAACTAATATAAGGGCAGTTTATGAATGTGAAATGAATAGTAAATAAGGATTGAATCTCAGTTGCTGTGTGATCTTGGGGCCATCCCTGTCTTAGTTTCCCTTTCTTTATAAGGGAAAGATGCTAATAAATGAGTGAACATGATCTCTTCCTATTCTAATTACTATGACATGAAGTGCACTAATATGTTCATTAATATTTGTAAAAGTTTATAGTGATTGGCAGATGTTTGAAAGTATAGTTGAATTTCTCTCAACTTTTTGTCCTCAGAGTCCCTGCTCCAGAATCTGTGTGGTGTTTGTTAAATGCACTATTTTCTGTACCCAAAAAGGACATTATAGGCCAAACTAGCAGATTATGAAAAGAGAACTGTGTGCTTTTATGAAGGAATCTAAAATATTAACTAGGAACTAAAGTTTGAAAAACACTGCGGTAATTCAAATTAGCAACTAATAAATATTATACAGTTTAAACTGAAATACATTTTTCAAGTGGCACAGGTACCATGTGTCTTTTCTTAGGAAATTTCAGAAGACATTATCCTCTGTGATTATGTATCTATCCGCCTTTTGCACCTCAACATTTTAGTTAGAATACTGGTCATTTAATAGTCACAATCCTCCAAATGAACCTCATATTTCCATTTCTTTACCTGTGCTTTTCTTTAACCTCATCCCAGAAGGCCCTCTTTTCCCTCGATCCATTTTTTTTTTCTTTTTTTTTTTTTGAAAAGTGCTACAAGCAACATCAAGGTGTGTTGTTTGATTAATTTTAGTTATTTTTTGTTTGTTTTGAATACTAGAATGGCTCATGTACAGTTTTAGGCTTTGTGCTAAAAGCCAATGGAAATTGGATTGGAAGATGAAGTAATAGAAGAGGGATGACATTTGTCAATATGTAATATATCATATCACATTCTTCATCTCTGTAACCAGAAGCCCAACATTCACCATCCTGGCTATATATCTGGTAAAAATGTCTTCTTGCCTGGTCACAAACACAAACGTATGACTTATGCTATGTTAATTATAGTCTGTCTTTCAGAAATTTGAAAATTCTAAGACAACACACACAGAATGAAGGCCTTAGAGTTAAGTTAGAGTTACCTCATGACAATCTGAAAGGGAGGCAAACATCAAACTCTTGTTTCTGAGATTCCCAGATCTTCCCTTTTCCTTGCTCTTCTCAGGTATTGTTTCTTCAGTTTTTTTGTTTGTTTGTTTTTTTTTCAGTTAACCCAGGTACTTTTCCAAGAAGGCTTTATCACCCAAATTTCCCCCTTATTTAATTCATTGGGTTTTGGATGCATGACACTGAAATAGTTAAAGTAATAAATAATGTAATATATATGTTAGTAACTGAGACTGGATTGTAGTCAACTGATCTTGAGTGAAAGGTGTGGTTTGGGAATCCTACAGCACACCAAATTGAGGCCAATAAGGAAAAACAAACAAACAAACAAAAACAGGTAATGTAATAGCCATGATAGGTAGTGGTGAAATATCCAGTCAAATCTTGGTTTCTAATTCCCTGAGACCATGTTACCACTGTCAGATCTTCTGTGGAAAAGGTATTATAACTACATCCATAGATCACCTTTTATAGGATATAAGCAATGGCAGAACCATGGAGAGAAATAGTTGCTTCAGATACATTGGAATATTTACCATAAAGAATAACAAGCCCAAGTTTTGAAATTCTTGCATCAAATAATATTTCCTTGGGAAAATATGTGGCTGAAAGAAATTTGTGGAAAATATGTGGAATGAAACTTAAGTTGGACTCTAAGCCGGGCAAAAAATAAATACTAACTCCATTGGCAATGGGACTAACAAGGATAAAATCCAAATTCAGAGATTTATTCTAAATGTTGCTGAAACATTGCAGAGGTTGGATTGGTACACAACTCAACTAGGTTTGTTATGTAAAATTTGGGTGTTGATTAGAATACACTGTCAGTCAACTACATTGGGGATATCTTGGAATATGTAGATAATTAGGAGAGGCCCTTAACCTCAAATGACCTCTATTCTCCAGTTGAAGAAGTTTCTATTTTATATTCTTTGCTAACAGATGATGTGATTCTATGCAGGAAAGAGATCATTATTCTCTGAAATTCCATATCCAGGGCCACGTCTCTCATTGAAGATTTCTTTGTGGGGTTAATAAAATCCAATTTCAACATGGTCATAAATACAGAATACATAACTAACTTGGAAATAAGAGTTACATATATAAGTAATTACAGGAATTTGGTACTGAATGTCATAAAAAATCCTATGGGATTTTGCTCAGTGAGGGTAAATATAATTTTCAAACATGCTGTTGTTTTTTTTCTTTTCACATATGCACCCAGAAGATAATTATCTATTATTTCCTTGGGAAAATATGTGGCTGAAACAAACTTGAAGTGAATATTGATCTACATTATGTTTCATATTTTAATATTTAAAACTGTGTAATATAGACAATGCAAGGTAATGCCTCTGGGAAATAAGGATGTAGAATTAATTCTGTCTTCTACATACTGTACCTGGTCTCTATCCAATTCCTGCATCCATACCCAGATATTTTGTCTTCTCTTCTGTTACATAAGTTGAAATGTTTCTGGTCCTACCTCAGGCCAAATCCTCCACATATGCTCGGTTATCCTTTCATTCACACAAAAATGTTACTCCTGCAACTAATCTTTTTCCCTCTAAAAGCTGAGTTCTCCTGTCTATTAGAACAATTTTTTGGTCATCTATAAACATTTTTTATCTAAAAAAAAGTAATAAAACAAAATGTTTCACCACGTACCCTGTTCCCTAATTCTTAGCTTTTGATTATAGCAAAATAATCTAAAACATGTTTTACTCATTTCCTCTACTTCCTCTCCTCTGATTCATTCTTACACTCTCTGTAATTTAGATTTTATTCTCACCACTCAGTATGAACAACTCTTGTTAAAGTCACCAATTATATCTGTATTGCCAAATTTGAAACTCAATTCTTAGTCCTCATCCTAATAACTTAAAATATGTAACTGGAACAGGGAGTCAGTCACTCCCCCTTTTCTAAAAAAAATTCATTAATGTGGTGTCAAGACATCGCTCTTTTTTGGTTCATCATTTCTTCTTAACTTTATTGGCTGGCTTTTCCTTATCTTGTTGAATCTAAATTTAAGAATGCCCCAAGCTCTATTCATGGCATTTTCTCTCTCTACACTTATCCTCTATCTGATGTTGCCCAGTCCTATGACTTTAATACTTTAATACCAGGTGAAAAATGATGTCTTCCAAATTTATGTCTTCATTACCAATCTTTCTCCTGAAATTCAGTTGCTTATAGTTAATATCAGTTGCTTATAGCTAGTATTTGCTTGCATGTCTAGTAGGCCTATTAATGTTATCATGTCTAAAATCAAGTTCTGTATTTCTTTTCCTAAATCTCCAAATCTTTTCCCAAGAGTTGATGTTCTCATTGCCGTACAGCATTTCAATGTATAAGATACCACATTTGTATACCCATTTAATATTTGGCTTTTTCCCAGGTTGGGGTTTTTACAAATAATGCTTGCGTGAACATTTTTTTGAAAATATATATCCTTTTCTAGATAAGGGCCAAAAGATTTCTGAAGTTGTGTATAGATTTACACACTCATCAGCAAGCAGTGTATGAGGTCTTCACCTGAGGCATGTCCGGACAACACTTGGTACTTTTTCTATTTTATTTTGTTATTATGAATGATTAGTAGTATATAGTTGTCATTTAATATACATCTCCCTCATAACTAGTGAAATTGGGCATGTCTATTGGTCATTTAGTAAGATTCACTTCATTTTAGCTGCCTGTTCAAGACTTTTTACCCAATTTCTATAGGATTGACAATTATTTTTTAGAAATTATTTAAATATTCTGGATGCAAGTCCTTTGTCAGAATTGTGTATTGCAAACATTTTCTCTCAGTCTGTAGCTTATCTTGTCACTCTCTTCGAGATGTAAATATAGTTAAAATTATGTTTTCCCTTTATTGTTATGATGTTTGTGTCTTGTTTATCAAATTTTGCCTATTCCAAAGTCAAAATAATATTCACCTTTGTTTTTGTCTAATAGCTTTATTGTTTTAACTTTTTATGTATAAATCTACAATCCATTTAGAATTAATTGTTGTGTATATTTTGAGAGTAAGGGATAATATTAATTTATTTTGATTAGGATTCTGCTAATTATATAGATCAATTTAATAAGAGTAGCGATAATATTCAATCTTCAAATAATATTAAGTGTTCAAATCCATGAACATTTACCTCTCTTTTATTTAGGTTTTCTGTAATTAGCTCAATAATATTTTGTAATTTCAGTGTAGATATTGGTTCATGTTCATTAAATTTATCAGTAGATTTATAATAACTAACAAGGCCATTATAAGTTGATTCATTTCTAAGTATTTCTTATTTATTGTCAGTTTTTGGTATATAGCTAATTCATGTGAATTGGCCTTCTAAAAACTTGCTAAATTCTATTTATTCTAATTGTAAATTCCTAGGAATATTTATGACCCTATCCTTTGTGACAATATTTTTCTTTCTTCCTAACCTTTATACATTTCACTTATTTTAATTGCCTTATTGTCCTGACAAATACTATACAGTGTTACTTGGAAATGGAGATAGGTAACATCCCGTTACATTCCTGACATGAGGGTAATGCTGAAATTTTTCATTATTAAGTGTAATGTTTGGAATAGGGATTCAGTAGTTAGGTTTAAACAGAATTATTTTTTCCTGATAGCTAAGAGTTTTAAAATGAAGTCATGTTGAATTCTATCAAACCTCCCCCCGCCCTTTTTTGTACAGCTATTCAGAGGATAGCATGATTTGTAAAGTTTATGTTTTGAGTGTGAAGTTGTTGCATTGATTGAATCTCAATTTTTGTGCAAATCTTGCATTTCTGGAATACAAGCAACTTGATATTTTCTTTTTCACAGATAACTGGATTTGATTTGTTAGTATTTGTTTAAGTCTTTTACATTTGTAGGGAGATTTGTCTATGTGTTCCTTTTTTTAATAATTGTTTTTATGACAGTTGAGCAACTGTATCCCAGTTTTTAAAAAAGAGCTTTTTCCTTTTCTAATCTTAGGAGTTTATTTAAGATTGCTGTTACTTCCTCCTTAAAATATGGAATTTTCTCCAGTAAAACAAAGTGGTTTTGAGTATTACATTCTGGAACATTTGCAAGATTCAATTTGTTTAATAAATAATGTGTCTTTAGATTTTCTTTATATTTTTTCAATTATAAAGAATCATGTTTTTGCTAGGAATCTACTCATCATATCTCAATTTTATAATTTCACATAAATATGTTCAGACCTTCTTATCATCTTTTCATGTCTGTTGGATCTATAATGATATATTCTTTTTCATGTCATTTCTTTTTTATTTGTGTTTTTATTAATTTTTCTTGATCACTCTTGTTATGTCTGTAATTTTTAGAAAGCTTTCTTTAAACCAAATTTGATGGCTTTTAGTTTTGTCATAGTGTTTTGTCATTCATTGCTTTAGGTTCCATAATTAAGGCCACTCCTCTAAATTCATATGTTGAAACCTAATCCCCAAAGTGATGTGCCTTTGGGAGGTGATTAGGACATGAAGGTGGAGCCCTTATCACTGGGATTGGTGCCTTCATAAAAGAGACCCCAGAGACCTCCCTCATCCTTCCCATTACGTGAGGACACAATGAAAAGACAGTGTCTATGAACCAGGAAACATGACTTCATCAGACACTGAGTCTGCCAGCACATTGATCTTGGACTTCCCAATATCCAGAACTATGGGAAATAACTTTCTGTTGTTTATAACACATTCCAGTCTAAGGTATATTTGTTATAACAGCCCAAATGGACTAAGATACTCATTGAGAAATATGTAATAAAATTTTCCAACATGATTATAGCTCTATTTAACCATTTTGAGGCTATGTTCTTAGGAGCATATAAATTTAGAAATGTTTAATCTTGTGAATTAACTATTACTATTACCATGTGTCTTTCTATATCACTTCTTGAGGTTAAAGTTAATGTGTTTGATATTAATATAGCTTTCACTAGATTTGTATTTATACTATCATTTATTTTAAACATTGTGAGCTCAAGTGGAAAAATCTGCAGAATGCACGGCTCAAGCTTAATTCTCTGTGCATCCTCATTCCTGAGATCTTAACTTATTCTTATGTCCTGGATTTATTGGCAGCCCTTACTTCAATTTGGATTATTAGTCATGTGAGATGTCCAGAATTATTTTGGCTCTATGGCATTTGGCATTGGCCTTCTGGAACATATTTATGGAGGAATCAGCAAATTTGCTTGGAGAAGAAGCAGATATAAAATGTCAGCTCACTTCTCTGTGATTCCCTTACCTCTATAAACTTGACCCACTCAAGTTCTGTGAAATTCATCAGTTCTTTGAAGTCTCTGTCTCTCTCTCTCTCTCTCCTCTCTCTCTCTATTTCTCTCCCTCTCTCTCTCTCTCGCTCTCTCATCCAGCTTTTCTTACTGTTCTTGTTTGAAACATTTGTTTAGTGCAAGTAATTTCATCATTGTCAGAAGAAGAAGTATTAGAGTAATCATTTAAAAATATATTCATCATTTAAAAATATATATCAGTTCTCTACTCAGAACATTCACATCACACTCAAAGTAAAGCCAATGTCATTACTAAGGAATAGAGTTCATATATGATCTTGACTACTCAGATCTAATATTCTAGCACTCATCTCCTACTTCACTCTTCATTATTCTTCACCATTTGACTTTTTTCCTATCCCTTGACAATCCAAGTTAGCACATACTGTTTGCATTTCTTGGAATGTTCATCCCAAATATTTGCATGACTCATTCCTCCTCTATATTTAGTTCTCCACTCTAAGGCTATTTTATACAAGACCTGCTACGCCAACCCATATCCTCCTGATGCTGTCTTATTTGTCTTAATTGCTCTTATCTCCCCCATCATAATAGATATTTATTTGATTTTATTCAATAGTTTTTATCTCTATCTCCTCTCTCCAGTAGATTATCTACTCCATAAAAATAGGGACCTTGTCTACTTTGGTCACTGTCCAATATCCAGCATTTGGAAAATTTTCTGGTATTATATACAAGGTATTTAATAAATATTTGTGTATTATGTCCTCCCACACTTTCATCTTATTTTGCATGGACTGTCCAGAACAATTTACCTCCTTAAGCACAGAAATAAAGATCAATAAGGAAATTATGGAATATTTATTAAAAATAAAAAGGAAAAGAAACAAACACAAATTACATAAGAATAAAACAACAACCCAAAAACTAATAACCAACCAACCAAACAAACTTTACTATAGATCATGATAGAAATTCTGGTATAGAGATTTTAATTAAATTGTGAGTTCCTGAACAAAAGAGTGTCAAGATCTGTGATAGATACTATCAATCACAGTGAGTGATAGTTTGAGCTCTGAAGAGAAAATAAAATAAAAAAAGACACTTAAAAGTAACAGAAGATTTGAGGTATAGGACATAACTGTACAGAAAATAAACACCATTGTAAAGTAACCAGCAAAAGTATTTAATGAATCAAAATAAAGTAATATTATGTAGCATTCTTAGGATGTATAAAAATAAAGACATCTTTTGGGAATATTTTGAATAAATTTTCTCAGCATTGAAGTTAAAAGCTAGTGAGTTAAATGTTAAATAGGAAGTGCAGATGCAAAAAGAGTGACTGTAGATTATTATCAAGTTTTTCCAGGAAAAAAAAAAAAAAGTGGTGAAATCATCTTTCTGGAGGAGGATTGAAGGGAAGTTCGTAGAGGGTTTTTATTAGAATGATATAGAGGTATGAGTTATGGGCTGAATTGTGTCCGTCTAACAGTCATTATTTGAAGTCCTAACCTCCTAGTACCTCAGTGTGTGACTTCATTTGGAGATAGGGTCTTTGAAGAGATTAAGTTTAAAAGAGTTCATTAGTATTGGCCCTAAACCAGTATGACTAATATTTTATAAGAAGAGGAGCTTAAGACATACAACAGGAACAGAGGGAGACCATTTAAAGACACAGGAGAGGATGACCATCTATAAGCCAAGGACAAAACCAACCCTGCTGATGCCTTGATCTTGGACGTCTAGCCTCCAGAACTGAGAGAAAATGCTTTTGTTGTTTAGTCCACCTAGCCTGTGGTATTTTGCTATGCAACCCTAGTAAACTAATACAGCATATTTTCAAACTAAGAGGAAATATGAAAGCAGAAAGATAAATGAAGCAGTATAGAAATGGAGATAATTTATGTAGCAAAGACGAAAAGGTGGTAGAGGGATGTGATGAAGTAGAGTAGTGAGGTAGAAATTGGCAAACATGTTTATTAAATCTTTTTATAATAGCTTTTTAGCAAGTATAGTTAATAACCACAATAATACACAGACTAAACTTCAGTTTCTACTTTTAATCTTGAATGTCTCAGGCTAACTTCCAACACTCTACATACAATTTGCTTACTCCTCAGGGAGCTTGGCCTCTAAACTCCCTGTCACTTACATGGATATACCCACAGAGGAGTTTCTTTTGTCACTGCGGATCCCTTGGTTCCTTTCACATATATCCAACTCAAAAACGTTGTCATTACATACATAACTTTGAGTGAGAAATATGATCAATAATAGTGAAATGATATTTTAAAAGTTACATATATTTACAGGAGAAAATTTAAAAAAAAAAAATTGAAAGACAACAGTAGAAGTGAGATGTACTAAAGAAATCAGAGGACAAAAAAGTTTAAATTACTTAAATAAATTCAAAGAGCTAAGGCAGTTTGTAAACCTCTACCAAGATCACAACAACAAACAAATACCCAGGGATTTAGCAGAATTTAGAAATGAGCCAGAAAATAATAACCAAATAGAGAAAACAACATGAACATTTTCAGAAAGAAAACACTGTAGCCTTGTGTTTTGTTGGAAGATGGTCAAGGAAAATCTGAGGATCTGAATATTTGGGTTGATACAGAACACTGCTTAGGGCCAGTGCTGTGTGGACCAGACCTTTATTCTCACCAATGGGACAAACTCCAGCTGTACATAGTTGCATAAACATGTGCAGGTTCATCAAGTCCCTAGTTTTGAATCATATCATGATGTTTCTTTTTGTCATGTGAATTATTCAGGAATATTTGGTTGTGACTTGAGAGCTCCTATAATCTCTGTCTTATTATAAATACTAGATGCAAAAGTAAGATGTTTCCTTTTAAATTTATTTTCCACACTGCTGATTTATGTTTACTAATCTGTTAACTGGACAGATGTGCTATTGGTTTCTGAATAATTACGTTTGGAGGGGAAAAAAATCATTGTTTACCGAAATGTTTGAAAAATATATTCTGTCTTTTCAATTAATACCAATCAGCATCAGAAGTTAAAATTCCAAGTTCAGAGTTCCCTAACTTCTTCACTTCTGTTTTCCTTCGGTTACTTATAGAATAGTGACCTCTCTGTTTTTTGCAGGGGATGATATTTAGATTTTAGAATGCACAAGAGCATATTGTAATTCTCTGCAGGCAGCGAATCTCTAGCTATTGATATGTGTGCCATTTCACAAGACTCTCAGGCACAGCAGTGCTGCAATCCAGCAGCAGATTATGAAGACCTAAAACAACCTTCCATTCTGATTAATAAAACGAGTGAATCCTTTAAATCTATTTATTTTGTGTCAGAGGTAGCCTGTAGGTGAACATATATATTATATTTTGAAAATCAACAAAACACTTAATTGATTCCAGTAGCACTTGAAATGGTGGATTCATGTATAGAATATTGAATGAAGAGGAAAAAAGCAAGCATCTGAGTATAAACATTGAAAAATGGTTCAAAATAAAGAAAACAGAGATGGGGGTGCATAAAACAGACACTTGAGAAATTTTTCAAGCATGATTCTTTGTCTTCTTGAACTCCGATTTAAAGGTTGCTTAGCAACAGTGGCAGTAACAGCTGGGACACCCTTGATCTTGTTGTGTAAACTATTAAAAATAGGTGATGGAAAGTGGCGCCATGGAAACAATGAATATACTGAAGCAGGTGTCTGTCATGCTGCTTCTCAGTTTAATGTTGGAGGTGTAAATTACAAAATAATAATTATTATTATTACTATAATAAAAATCTTTCATTCTTTTGGACTTTGGTAACAGATATTTTTCTTAATTTTAATAGTTTTCTTGTGATTTCCCAAGTATGTTGCTCTAATCAATTATTCATATCTTAATTGATTACTTGATATTTTGATTTCTAAATTCATTTCAAAGTGAAATGAACTGATTTCTAAAATCATTTCAAAAACAATTTCATGTTTTGATAACCAAGTTCTCATAGAATCCACTTAAACATGAATCAGTACACAGTGCTATATAATTATCGTTGTATTTGCACGTTTTCAGGTTTCTTACTAGCATTAATTTTCAAAGACTGATCACCTTATACTTATTTATTTTAGATTAATAGGAATCAGCCTTGAATAGTCCCTGGATCTTATTTTATAATTAAATGTTTTAATAATATAAAAATGTACTCTGATTATTTCTCATGGACTTTTTCATTATTTTAAAGCAAACAGTATACAGTGCCTCTGTTCTTACTGTCAGATAGCTTTGTAAGATGCCACACTTGATGACCTAGAGGGGTCAGGTAAACATCAGTGTTGGTCAGAGGGGCACATTTTCAAGATTATCACCTAAATCAAGCTTTTCCTGCCCTTCAAGTGAATTTGTTTTTCTAGAGATTCAATTGAAGCACCATTAAAAGAGGAATAAATGTTAAGATATTTTTGTATTTAGAGCAGTTAAATAAAATATTTAGTAACCGGAAGGTCTATAAGACCATTACTACTCTTATTTCATAGATAGGAAACCGAAGGTCAGAAGGGTAATTAATTACTCTTAACTAAGGACACAGAGCATAATTTGTAGGGTAGCATATCTAATTAGTGATAAAGCTGAGATTTGAACCAGAGTTCTTTCCTGTCTATTATTATGCTACATTTAGCCTATTATACAAAAGATTTTTGGAACGTTGGATTATTTGATTGTTATTAAATAATACTTGTGACAATAAGTTTCACAGGAATTTCTGCTCATTTTAGTTCTGTAAACTCATGCATTAAATCATTTTCTTCATAAAATTCATAGAAACAAATGTAAGCCATAAAAATAAAGAATATTAAGAAAACCATATTCTTGTTCAAACACAAGAGAATCTGTTGGCACTAAATTAAAAAAAGAAACATAAAGCAGTGAGTGGTGCTGAACTCTCTAATCTTCTGAACTTCACATTTAGAATGTGTCGAAGTTTGGATAGTGTAGAGCAATGGCAAAACTGATTCCTCTATATGAGATGGCTGGCTCATTGTTGGTAATCAAAGCACACAGTGGGACTTCTCTCACAAGAAAGGAGACACAAACCACTGCCTATGACTATGGTTTACATTATTCATATTGAATATCCACTGAAAATAGAATAGACAAAAGCATTTCCGCAAAATCACTCGATGCAATATTAATATGTAAAATTCAATAGTTTCCATGAAGTGCAATTTAAAAAATTAGAAATTGAAATATAGTATATAAAAATTATATATTTTTCAACATAAAGAACAAGGAATATGGAAATAGTATAATATAATATAAGACAAATATATTTCAAACCCTATATATCGAAAATGATCAAACATTACTGAAGACCAATTAAAAAGTCATAAATAAATGGAGAGAAAGTATGATTTTTATATAAAGCAAGACTAAGTATTATAAAGATACCAATTCTCCCAAAAAAATAGCTATAAATGAAATGGCATTCCATTAACCTCTCGATAGTATTTTTCCTGGGACTTGGCAAGCTGACACTACTAAATCACATAGACGAGTAGATGATCACTAATTGCCAAGATAATTTTGCAAAAGGACCAGTATGTTTAATGGCCCTACCTTACCCAGTGTTGGGGGAATTCTGATTTGGCTCTTGTATCATAAAAAGTGCACTATCAGAAAAGTTATTTGATCAGATACATTTCTCAAATTAATTGATTTGAAAAATATTCACTGAACTCATAATTATATTTTAAATTATTCATTGAAGTTGTCAGGGGAGGTAAATTTAACTACTCAGAAGCCAGATTGGCTTGGCAGAATTTAAGATAGTTGTTCATTCTTCTGCGGCTTATTCTTATCACAGTTTAAAAGAAAATTTTCAATAACTTTTTTTCTAGGACTAATTTTAAACTTTGCATTATTTTGAAGAGAAAATTAATACGTTAACAACAATGCATCCCTCTTGAATTGTTGTGGAAAATGTTTGCATATTATCCTGCCCTAATTGTGCAGGTGTTTCAGAAGAAACACTTTTGTTCTGTGTTACTATTTTCAAAGGTAGCAATCCTCTTTGCTTGTGTAATTTTACGGAGCATTTGCAACTGTTGCTTCTGTACTTCTCACACAGGCAGAATCCTATTGTTTATGTCACCTCAGGAAATAAGGCTTGAATCCTTTCTGATTAACCTTCCATGAATCTGTGGTCCATTTCATATTTAAAATGTATTAATGGAGTATTTCTATTAATGAACAAATTATTTAATATAAAATATATATGTATATCAGTGGTTACCCACACATTCAAGTTGAATTTTTTCTTAGGTTCTAAATACTACCAAGTTGCCTAATTAAGTGCTCAATAGAAATTCAAATTTTTCTAGGACTATTTCAGTTACACTTAAAAGAGAAGTGACTTTGTTCACAATTGATGTAGAAATCTGCTTTTGTGGGTGAAGCAGGATTTGGGACTGGATTTGGGACCCAAATTGGTTTGCTTCAAATCCTGGATCCATCACTTCTTAGCTATGTGATTTTGGGCACATTTTGATTCTTCAATTTCCTCACTGGTAACAGGGATTATAATAATAGTAACTGCTTCACATGATTCTTATGTGGCTTAAATGAGTTAATATACATGAGCCTCCTCGGAGGGTGTGACACAGCCAACACTATCTGGGTGTCCGCTGTCGTGATCTGGTTGACAGAGCTGATGATCTTGCTCACGCACCAGGCATTCCCTTTGGAAGCACTTGAGATTTTGAGGATAAACATACGAAGCCTAAAAAACAAAATTAGAACTTCCCTGTGGCCCAAACTCCAAATATTTATTTTATTGAAAGGGAGGGCTAATCTAGATACAAAAAATAAGAACTAAATTTAATCATGCCAAATAAACCATTTTAAATTTAGGTTTTTACCAATTTGCCTAAAAGTCTGTTGTTTGTTCATTTATATCAATTATGTATCACTTAAAAATTTCTAAACACATTCCAGCAGGAAATACACACACACACACACACACACACACACACACACGAATGTAGGTGTATAAATGTGCATGCTTCTGACATTTACAGCAGGATAACAATTGGTAAACATATATGCAAAATATTTTATGTACAGTTGATACTGGAACAACATGGGTTTGAACTGCATGGGTCCACTTGTACGTGGATTTTTTTCAATAAATACCTGTGATGTTTTTGATCTGTGGTTGAAAGTCTGAGTATGTGGAGGGACAATTGTATGCATTGATCCACACCATTTTATATAAAGGACTTGAGCATCTGCAGATTTTGGTATCTTCAGGGGGTCCTGAAACCAATCTCCCACAGATACCGAAGGATGACTTAAATTTTGGGGGAGTCAAAAGTTATATAAGAATTTTTGATTGTGTGGAAGTCAGTGCCCCTAACTCTTGTATTATTGAAGTGTCAGCTATATATATTTGTAAAAGGGATACTACAGGGAAAATGTAAGTTTTACATATGATTTTTAAATACAGTTTTACTTGAAAATACTCTGATATGAAAGTTTGTGCTCCCGTAAAATTCATATGTTGAAACCCAATACACAAAGTGATACTATTAGGAGATGGAGCTTTTGGAAGACGATTAGGGCTCTGCCTTCATGAGAGGAATGCATGCCCTTATAAGAGACCAGAGAAAGATCCTTTCCCTCTTTGGTCGTGTTAGGTTACAGCTAGAAGACAGCCACTTATGAACTGGGAAGCAGGTACTCACCAGTCACGCTGTATGACCATGTGGGCACTTTGATTTTGGACTTCCTGGCTTCCACAGCTATGAGAAATTTCTGTTTTTACAAGTCGGCAGTCTGTGGTATGTTGTGGTAGCAGCCCAAAGAGACTAAGAAAAGAATAATTTTAGATTTAGAGAGCAATTGTATAGATCGTCAGAGTTTTCATATCTCCTTCACCCATTTTCCCTAATGTTAATTTCTTATGTAACAATAATGTATTTGTTGAAATAAAAAGGTAACGTTGGTACTAAACTACAGACTTTACTCAAATCTTACCAGTTTTTCTACGACTGTCCTTTTTCTGTTCCAAGATCCAGTCCAGGATATCACATTGCACTTAGTCATCCTTTATCCTCAGTCTGCTCTGATCTGTAATAGTTTCTCAGGTTATTTTTTTTTATTTATTTGTAAAACTTGGACAGTTTTGAAGACTACTGGTGTAGAATGTCCCATTTAGAGAGTTAGAGATGACTTTTGTCTGACATAATATCATCAATTCTTTTTTTTTTTTTGCCTTGTCTCATTTGATTGTCTTTCCTGTATCTTAATAATAAACTATAATTAAAACATTACATTTGCAATCATAATTTTGGCCAGACATCTTATACCACATATCACAATCTCTTAGCTGATGCTTGTTCTCTGACTATTCCTGTGGCGTCCAGCTGCAATGTGATAGCCTCACAGCACCTCAACATGATCTTGCCTTTGTCCTTAGGGCTTCTGTACTTCTGTGCACGGGGAGCCTGCCTAGCCTGCTTAACATTTGCACAACCTCAACCTCACCCACACTTAGCTATTAAGGTACAGAATACAATGGATATAAAACTCCCACCTTCCATGTTTCAGACAGAAACTCTTCAAGTGTATTCTATGTGATTGCTCCGTTCTGTTCTGTTCCATGCCATTCCATTTCATTGCATTGTGTTCTATTTTGTCCTAGTGTATTCTATTCTTTTCTAGTGTGTTCTCTGCAGTGTATTTAGAGGGATCAAGTCCCAGTTGATCAGAATGGTAACCAGTTCAAAACACACTCTTAGATTGGCTTTTCTTCCTTGTCTGTGTCATGCTTCCCAGTTCTCTGACCCCAGTTCCCTTGTTACAGGCCTTTTTTCTTGGTCAGGGGGAGGTAGGTGGTAATCCTAGTTCAGACACAGTAAAACAGAATAATTATTAAATTGTGTGTGACTTCATCCAACATTATATGTGATATATTTGGCCAGCACTCATGTTATTTAGTCTAACCTTTACTGTATCTTCTTTGTAGACATAGGAGGATAGATTGTAACAGGAAAAAAAAAAAATCTGATGCCTTTTCAGTTTACTCCTTTAAAGACCTACTTAGGGAAAGTGGAGAGATTAGAAATTTTACCATTGAAATTAATTAAGCACAATGAAGTCTCTCGAGCCCATAAAATTAGACAAAGTAAAATCAGAAGGAAAAAAAAATCTCAGTAGACATATTTATCTAAATTTCAGGCTCTAAAATTAATCCACAGGGACAGGAAAATTGTAGATTAAGAAGATAAAAATTGGTCTTTATTCTTTATTGTGTTTAGTATTTGCATCATGAGTCTGTTGGAGGAAATAGAGTCATAACAAATTATTCTGTCAAATTCTGGCATCCTTGTCTTTTGCAATTTGAAGAACTCAGCAATGACACAAATAAGGATGGAGATTTTATATATATGTAAGCGAAATAAACAATTGTGAAGCATTTTCTATGCAAGAGAAAATAACAAATGAAGGGTAGGATTTTCTCTGTTATCATCGACTAGAACACCTAATGCTTATTCATTTACAGAAAACATCTCTCATACCTGTACGAGGCACTGTGCTGGGTAGATCCTGGGTAGAGAAGGATGAACAAAATACCTGTAGTCACTGAGATAATAAGCCTACAATTCCTAGGGAAAAGATATACTAAACAATTGAGGACTCAAATAAGCAATACTTAACAAAATGTGATAGATGGATTAAGGAAAACATTACAGTATAAAAGAAAACTCTGCTTGGATTTATATTTAAATTAGGTAGTCAAGGAAGACTTCTCTTGAGAGTTAAGATTTAAGCTGACAATGGAAGAATGGTTGACTTTTTCAAGGAAAAGAAAGACAAAGGTTTATGAACTTAAGGGACATTTGAGAAGGCAAGGGAAATTGTAGAACATTTTTCGTAATGAGTGGTTACGAAAAATACTGTATAATTGCTGAAAACTGTTGAGCATGTTAGAGATTACTGAGACTATGGGTGTTTGATTGATAATAAATTTTGATCCGTTCGATAAAATGAGGTGATGAATTTTCAGTGAAGAAAAAATAGAAAATACTAGAAGTGTAATTATGTCTTTAATGATTGGAAAAAAGTGAGTTTACACAAATGATACTGGAGTTGTTTTGCTTAAGGAAAAAGTACACTTTATAATAGGATTTATAATATCAATTAGTTTTCCTTCTGTAGAAGCTCCACTACAGTTCAGTAGCTTATTGAATATTTGTAATATAAGTATGATATTAAGCAAAAATTAGTGTAAGATGTAGGAAGTTCAAAATATATAATTTTTCTTTAATGTATGGCTTTTAGAAAGTGAAGATCTTACAGTATTTATCCCATGATTTATATTTCTATTAAGAATATTTCTGTATTCCTCTGCTAAGGCACATTTCCTCTTCTAAGGCACATTGATTTATCTGAGAAAGAGGTGTTTGATTTCCATTAACACTAGAGTTATCCATTTGATAATGGCTTCAGTAAGTTTCATAATCAATTATTTTAAATCATATTTATATATAACTTGGCTTCTTAATTTTGTAGCTCTGTTAATTTTGTTATTTGCTCTAGAAAGTAAGCTCCAAAATTATGCTTAATTTTGTTCACTGCATTTGAACAGTATCTTTAATAGGCCTTTATAAATGTTATGTGTGAATGAAAACATTGCTTTTAAAAATTTGGCATTAATTTAACAATAGATTTTAACAAAAGAAGCAAATATAATGCACATGTTAACTTCAAAATAAATTCAATTTCAGAATTCTGTGGGGGAAAAGACTACCTTTGATTTGAGGAAAGGTGGTTTAATTCCTGTTATACAGTAAAAAACTGAATTTTGAAGACAAATGGCCTTCATAAAATCATTCAACTTTAAATAGTAAGGTTAGGAGTAGATGTGTAGAATTCCGTGATAGAGTAGAGTAATTTCTATGATTCATCTTCATTCTGTGAATTGAGTTTATGTGGATATCTCACACTGTTGTAAGAAAACTACTGATTGTTTTCATCAAGTAGATTAAAAGCAAGTTATACATTTTTCTTTTTCCTTTTCTCTGCCTTTCTCCAATCATGAGGTTACTGTGCATTTGAGTTATAATTATTATAATTATTCTTCTATCCTAAACTATTTTCACTGTTCCCTTGATGATTGTTGCTTAATTAACATGATGAGGCTTGTCTAATAAACTCCTCCTCTTGACATTATAGTTAGATTCTCACTGGGGGACAGTGTGTGATAGTGGTTAAAATTGCAGGCTCTGGCACCAGGCTGCAAGGATCCCATTTCTGACTGTGTATTTCCTAGTCGTGCTCGACCTTCAGCATGGTTGAGCCTCGGGTCTTCATAGGTAAAAGGATGATAATAATAGTGTATAATTCATACAGTTGTTGTAAGGACTACATAAGATAATTCATGTTAAGAACTAGAATTTCTGATATATGATGATAACTACATATAATGTTAGGAATCAATAATTTAATTGTTCAGATTCCCTGATCTTCCTACCAGGTTAAATATACTGCACAATAAGTTCTCAAAGTGTTATATAGCTGTGTTTCATAACACATGTGCATTTAGTTGTAGAAATTTTCTGAAATTTTGGACACTCCTAATACTATAATCTCAATGACAGCACTGTATCTTTTTGTCTTTTTTCTTATCATTACATACGTGATAGCCAGCACAATGCCCAACACATAGCAGATGCTCATTATACAAGTGCTGAATAAATGAAAGAATGAATGGGTAGATGAATGAATGAATGAATGAATGAATGAATGAATGAATGAATTTGCACATTGAGTAACATCCTGTTTTTGTACTATCTTCCCTAGTCCATCTTAAAGAAACCAACTTGTGGTATGCAAAGTGCCAGTTACTTCCATTGCCCTTTCTGGTCTCAATATTTTGATATAATTCTGAATTACAAATATACATGAATAATTCACATTCCCTCTAGAATCCAAATGCAAGTGACATTTGATAAAAGTATATTCAATGAAGGTAGTAAAAACTATTCTTGCTTCTATTATGACAAAAACAATGAGACTTGGTGCTACTGAATCTATTCCTCAGAAATAATTCCAAGGAAGTTAAGAGAAAGTGTTCTCAGGGTACATAAATTTAATGTAGATCAAAGCTTAATTTTCAGTCTTGAAGATAAGCAAATATACATTTCTTTCTTTTGTTTGTTTATGGCTGAATGAAATTCCTTAGGTCAAGTCACATTTCAATCAATTCTTAACAGACTTTTCAAAATCTGCGTTCCTCAGAAGGTAGTCCTTATGGGCATGCCTTATTTTCAAAATCTGAAAATGAAATAATATGGCTTATCATTAGGTGTTAATTGCTTTTTCTAATTAGACAACAGTAAATGTGTTTCCTTTTAACTGAAAAAATACATACTCTGTATTTAAATGTAACAGCCCATATAATTTTAAAAAGACTTAAAAGTGAAAAAAGGTAATAATTTCCTTAAGGTATTTTAAAAATTAGTATTTAAAACACTCAAAGGAATATATATATATTTTTTTCCAACAGAGAATTCGCACGTCAAAATCAAAAACTTTAGTAAATTTTGTTATGGGGAAGAAGAAAGTATTTTGACTCCAAAATTGTCCCTAGTTATTTATAGTTCTTATTATAAAAGAAAATATCCTTTTGAGTTACTCAATTAAAAAGCATTAAACTAACAAATTACAGAAGTCAACCAGTAAAATAAATCACCTATGAACCAGTTAGGTGATTGCCATTTTTTTTTGTTGGGATCAAGAATATTGTTGAAACAGGCTCAATAACTGTCCTAACCAACTGACTGCAAAAAGAATTAGGCATTAGGGGGACTTTAAAATACTGTCAGTGTTTTTTCTCCAAATAAAATTTTCCAATGCACGATGGTTTTACTCAAAGTTTTTCAAAATTCTAAGGGGGCTACCAATTTTACCAATGTACGACCAATTTTATCCAAATTGGGAATGAAGTTATTCCAGATTACAGTAAATAATATAATATTGCCTGTTCTTTTTATGTAGCCAAGATAGCTATTAACAACCAAAAAAGATAGATTGAATAAAAATCGTCAGATATTTCTACACCAATTATACCTTATTAATTCAAATGAGAAATGCATAAATGAAAATTAGAAAACTAAATTCAGTTGTTTACTAAAGGAATTATTAATTAATATATTTAAATTTAAATAGTAAAGATATGTTTTTGTGTCCCGTGCATTTACAATATAGTATATATGAATGTACCTTAATTTTTGACTTATTTTAACATGATACATTATGAATTTTTCAAAATTTATTCAACTATCCTTCCTTTGAATGACATCTTGTTATTTTATAATAGATGGATACTTCTTTCACATGTTTATTGGCTAACATAACTTTATGTGCAAATAAGGAAAAAATAGCACATTATGGACCTTTATTATCTCATATAACTGGAAGCTCAAATATGCAGATTAATTGAATGATACAATTAAGGCTTCATTTTTCTTATTTTTTTTTATGGCCTGCCCTCCTTCTTGGTAAGCTGGCTTTCATCATGTTACTAGGATTTCTGACAGCTTCTGGAAGAAGATACATTGTTATTTATGTCCAATAAGGCATCATCTTCAAGAATTCCCACCTGTAGACTAAAATATTTTCCCATTAGTTTGGATAGAGTCAGCTTCCCCTAATTCACACTTGTCACGTAGAAGAACAAATATGTGATTCTCTTAGGAAAGATGACTGAGTAAAGTTTAGAGTAGCAAGCCACACAAGCCAGGACAGCAACAGCAGCGGCTGCTATAGCAATGGCGACAACCACATCCTTATCATCATCATCATCATCATGAAATCAGTTAGTTAAGCAGAAGATATAGTGCTCAGTGCTGTGGTAGCATTATTCTTTTAGAAATTAGTGTACAGTATTGAAACTAGCATTTAACGTTGTTCCAGAAGTGTAAAGTAACATAATAAAATGTAAAGTAAAAATTACTTCAACTGTTTACAAGAGAAAAACACAGTCATCAAATGGAAAATAAATCACCCATGGCATGCTGAACATTCTGAACAATGATCTTTCTCTAGTCTTCACACTTTCACTGGAGGGGATACTGAAGGGTCCATATGTGTACCTGCTCCCAGACCCTGCCCCTGTTCTGTAAGCTGACACTGAGGAGCTGCAAGCAGACATCCAGTGCCCTCAGAGCTCCTGTTAATGTCACCCTTCCCAACACTTCCCAAATCCATTGGTTGAATTGGAGATAGTCCACTGAATTCAATGAGCTCCCATATTTTACAGTCTGTCTTTTCAAACTGAGAAATAAAAATGGCCCTTCACATTAGAAGCACTGCTTTTAATGAAGCCACATCTCAGAAATGCAAACTCATATGGACACATGATTACAAAAGAAACATGGGGCATATCTGCAGGAGGCAACTGTCATAGTGTGTCCCGTGATTCTAAAAATTCATTCTCCCGAATAACATGGATAAGTCTTCAGGGAAAGTCTTCTTCATATTTCTAGGCCTATGTCTTAAAAACAAATTGCAACTTCATCTAAATGCTATGGAGTTTTATGGATGGTGCCTCTGGGAATCTTGAATATGGATGCTGACATGAAATGTAGGGAGAATTTGCACAGCAGAAATGCTTATGTGAGAAAAAAGATTAACTTTGAAACCCTCTACTCAGCAAGAATGCAATAGATTCTTGCATAAGGAAGTATCATTTCCAAGTAGTGCTAAACATCCATTTTCCTATGCTAGTTCCAGTTATGATTATAAAGGGAATTAATTACAAATTAGCAAATAATTTGCAAATTAGTAAGCAATTTCCAAAATTCATAGATAAGAATTATTTCACAATATTCTTTCATATTACACATAAGATTTATATATGGAGTGTACATGAAACACCTACAAAGCATGCTTCCTATGCTTTCTATTGGCAACCATATAGTCATCACCTGCTAGCAATATTTTTGCAAATCATTTCAATACATTTGAAAGAAAATATCTTTAAACTAAAAAAGTCTTTTTTTCATTAAATTATTTTGATTTATAATTTTGATTCCTTATTTATCTTCAATCTTTTGAATATTTGAGAAAAGCCTGTTTGAAGATACATGAAATATGTTTTTAAAGTTTTACATTATCACAGTTTACATTTTTATGAAACTGTATTATCTTAGTCTGCTCAGATAGCTATAACAAAATACCATCGACTGAGTGGCTTAAACAACAAAATTTTATTTTCTCATATAGCTTTGGAGGTTGGTAGTACAAGACTAAGATGCCAGCATAGTAAAATTCTGGTGAGACCTCTTTATCTGGATTGTAGACAACCCACCTCATAGATGTGTCCTCACCTGGTCTTTTCTTAGTGAATTCTCATGGAGAGAGATGGAGATCTCATTCTCCCTCTACTAATAAGACCGCCAATCATATCAGATTATGCCACCAACTTTCTGATATCATTTAACTTTAATAACTTCCTAAAATTCCTGTCTTCAGATACAGTCATTGGAGATTAGAAGGCTTCAACATATGAATTGTGTGTCGGGGAGGATGGGGGCATAATTTAGTCAATAGCAAATATAATTTTAATCACTTTTGTTAATAGTCACAGAGCTTATATGAAAACCTTGATTAGAACAGCATAAGTAATGATTTGCTGGAATAAGGAAAATAAATTTAATGAAATAAATGTATAAAAATGCAAGAATAATGGATATCTTCTTTTTATTACTCATGCAAATACATCAACAGAACACGTACACAGAGAATAATTATGTTCCATTATCTCTGATATTTTAAAACATTTTATAATGAAAATGTATTTGTAAAGATAAAAAGATAAAATACAATTTATTAATAGATTGGTTGTGAGCTTGATTTAAACATGAAATATATTTAGATATATGATATGAAAGCTTCTGACTGTATTCTTTTCCTGTGAATTATAAAATGAGGAGTGGCCCTGATTTTTCCATATGTCTTTAACTGTGACCTGGCCAACCTGTGAGGATACTCCTTCCTCTGCAATACTCCCAGGCTATTTTCCTTCCACATTTCAAATACCATGGCTTCTAAAACAGAATAAGTGTGCTTTTTACTATTTCCATTGCTACTTTAAAATTATCCCTTTCTCCTCCACACTCCTCTCCAACAAACAAACAAAAACAAAAAACCTAACAACAAAAGACAAACACTTCATCACCTCTGGATATTCAACTATATAGTTTTATTACTCATTCTTTTGTAATTCTATATAACAAACACCTAATTCATTCTCTCTCAGTCCTTAAAGATTTTAGAAACTAGTTTATGTCTCCCCATCACTACTTGTCACAATTCTTAGGAATTTAACACTGATGTAAAAGATCCTATTTATAGTTTGACTTCCCCTCCTCAAATTATCTTGTTTTCCACCCCATCTCTGTCAGGACTCCAAGGGTGATATCCTAGAACTGCAATCCTTCCACAGTCTTAAATTGAGCGCTTGACCACAACATCTTAAAATTTAAACCTGTTTCTTCCATTATCCACGCTTATGGGACTTCTGATTGCCTGATTTAATTAATAACATTTTATTTTTACTCTCATCAACTGATAGTCTTATTCTCACCTGCATTCCATTGCCTTTTATTATATGTTAGCAAAAATCAACCCCTTATATATACCATCAATTGCTTACACTTCCTTCTCCTTGTCACATAAGCCCTGTAAATGTGACCCTATTTAAATTGAACTCTGCACACATACTAGTAGCCAAGAAGCTGAACATGGCTAGAGAAAATCACAGCTCTTTGTTGATTTGTTTCAAGTTAAATTATGACCACAAGCATTAAGCAGGTTCTCAGTGATCGCAAAATGATGTGGTTCACTTGTTAACACACTAGCCATTGCCACTGATGACACTTTTCCCTCAAACTTCTAGCTCCATGTCTCTTCTTATGAGCATCAACTGAAAACATTCTTATTTCACTGATAGGAAATTCTTCTACATTCTACGTTCTTCTCCCATTCACTCTCACACTTCACTATATCAACAAATATCTATCTGTATTCATACACAATTCTTACTCTTCGGTTTTTTTAAGTGAATTAAGATAAACTGTTCCATTTGTACACAATTATTTCCTTTTCTCTTACGCACTTCTAAAGTTATTTATTCTCTCTCACAAACCCAAAATTGTTACTCTCTATTAAATTATTTCTATTACTATAGAAAACAAGTATATCTCATCTTAAAACAAATATGTCCTTGGGCTCACGTCTCCCTCCTCTGACTATTCCATTTTTCTTTTCCATATTACAGCCAAACTTTTTGAAAGTACTTACCATATTTTAACCCTCCACTCTGATTTTTGCAGCATCTCTTGAACCTAAGTCATTAAGTCTTTTATCTTAACACTTCATTGACTTTGCTTTTCTCCATTCTTAGTCCACATCTTACTGGCCCTACCAGCATACTGTACAAAGTTGATTCCTCACTTCTCCTTGAAGTAGTACATCCCTCACTTAGCCTTCACACCAGCACTCTTTCTATTACAAACCATTCAATGTCTCCATTTAATTTAGAAAAGCAATCCAAAGTCTTTATAATGCTTACAGTACCTAAAAGATCTGATCATTCTCCTAATAACCTGACCTCACAGCTGTTCTGTTTTCCCCAGGGTTCATACTGTCTATATGCCCTAGCCTCCTGTCTATTTCTAGAATACACCTACTAGCTGGCTACAGTTTCAGTCATTCACTTACTATTCACTCTGCATGGAAAACATAGCTAGGCAAAATCTGTACTGCCTACACTATCACTTCCTTCAATCCCAATAAATTATTTCCTTATTAGAAAGGATTTTTCTGATAAACCTATCAAAAAGCATTTCTGACAGGTCACTCCATCTACATACGCTGCTTTTATTTTCTCCCTAGAGTGGACACTCCTTGACATGTCATTTTGTTTTTTTTATTTTTCCATGTTTCTGTCCCATGTCTTCTTACTATAATTCGTGTTCTAAGATATGAATAATTTTTTGAATAAATACATGATTTACATTAACATATATAACTCAAAATTATTAACTTAGAATTTAACAAGTTAAAATATAATTGAAAAAAAAAAAATCAACCAAGATGTAGGGGGAATACCAGGATGTTATACAGAGGGTGACAAATTAATCTAACTGTTCTACAGATGTTTGATACGACCATACTGAAGGGGATGGGAATAAACAAACAAAAACACATAAAGGAGCTTACCTTTATGTAACTTTGGAAAATGGTGTTTTGACTGGAAACTGTAAAGCTGAAAACAAAAAGCTCTACACATTAAACTGTACTGTACTTTGTAAATTTATATTTTATGGAAGTATGGGTTAAAAACTCCAAAACAATTGTACATGTATGTTAGAGCTGAACAAATAATTAAAGGCATAATGGTTGTTGGGAACTAAGTTTCTCACTTTAAGAAAGCAAAATTACAAATATAAGCAAAAAAGGAAAGCTAGAATGAACCTCATGGTACTTGATTAGCGTCAGGGCAATCTAATGTATTTATATTTAGCTTAGTGTGCATATATACATGGATAGACACTGAAACAATCATACATATGTGTATGTGCCAATTAGTATGCATAATCTCTGACTCCTGATAAGTCCTAGGAGTAATGGCCATCCAGTAGCAACAAGCGCTCCAGTGCCCAGACTGTGGTTTCTATATTACATTCTTCAGTAAAAGCAACTAGAGTACCTTGGGGAAAATGGCACATTCTAGTACTGGACCAGGGAAAATGGAAGATGAACTTTCAGGACCATAGAGCACCAGAAAGTAACAAAGTGTTCAAACAACAGCAACAACATTGTGGATGGAGAAAAGGGACAAAGGAGGCAACATAAAAGTGTTCCCAGTGACCGAGCTGTAAAAAAACTTGAGCAAAAAATCTAATGCTTATTGGATTATAACCCAATGTATAAAATGAATAGACAATATATAAAATAAATACTGATATAAATATGTGATTGAATAAATAAACAAGTGTGGGAGAAGACAAAAATCTTTCTTAGGGAATAATTTCAATAATATATCTAGAGAGTCCCCCTCCAGGAGTCAGAATTTAATTCCCAAGGAGTGTGTGTGTGGGGGGTCATAAAGGTAGTGACTCACTTCAAAAGAACATAGAAAGGTAAAAACAGTAGCTTCATTCGCAGTAGAGAAACCTGTAAAATGCTACCTTAACCAAGTGATGAAGTATCTTGGTGATACCATGTGGATATCATGTAACCACACTGGTAATGTAATGAGAAGCACACGTCACTTATGTGCCAATCTTTTCAAAACCCATAATTCCAGTCTAATCAAAAAGAAAACATTAGACAAACTCAAATTGAGAGACAATGTGCTAAAAACCTGAATAACACTCCTCAACACTGTCAGGGTTATGAAAAACAAGGAAAAACTGAGATACCAATACAGACCAGAGGAGACAAAGGAGTCATGACAGCTACCTGCAGTGTGGTGACCTGAATTGGGTCATGGAACACAGAGAAGAAATTACTGGAAAACTTGTTATTACAAATAAACCCAGTTTTATTAACAGTAATATACCAATTTGGTTTCATAATTTTATAACTTTGACAAATGTGCCATGATAATATAAAATATTAACAATAGGAGAAAGTGAAGAGTATATGGCAACTCTCTGCACTAACTTTGCTACTTTTATGTACATACAGAATCATTTGAAAATATAAAGATTATTAAAATAATTTAGTGAAAATGAGATAAAATTATTCAAATCAGTGAACAAATTCAGGAATTAGAAAAAAATCAGCATATTAAATATTCTTATTCTGGTATTATTCAAATTGGTAAAAGATTAGATTATTCTGTACAAAAACACCCACATATTTCTAAACTGTCAACATTTCACTCTCCTTTTTGCAAATCTGGAAAGATTCTGGTCTATGCTACTTTCAACAAATTCCTTCAAACCTTAACTGTAGTTTCTGCTCAATTTTTCTGTAGACTTAAAACTGTTGAAAATATAAAGGTTAATAATTTAAAATGAAACTCTAAATATCATTCTAAAAATGTCAGTAAGTTAAAACACAAAATAAGATTGCAGAATTTTTTTTTAAGGAGATTAATTATTTTCACCATACTTTCTTGCAGAGAAATATTTCTCAAAGTTACCTAATCATGAATATCACCTGGTATATTTGATAAAGCATTGGCTATCCAACCTAGGTCTGCCAAATCAGAATTTATTTTGCAGAAACCTAGAGGTCCGTAACTTTATTAGGTGTCCAAATATGATTGTTGCTATTGGAAAAATTCTGGAAATTGATGGGAGGAAATTTTCCAATAGCTCTACATTAATAACTGCTATGCTCTTCCTAAAGATTTTGCTTTTCTTAAAGATAAAAAAAACACACACAAAAAAACCAGAAGAACTAAATTAAATATGTGTGTGTACATAAATATGAAAATTTCCTATGTAAAGACAGTAAAGAGTATTAAAAACTTTAGCTGAGATTGCTATTCACCAAAATCTTCTGTTTTTTTCCCTTCTATGCATGTGGTAAGATAATATATTCCTCATACTTTTAGAGTAGGTATAGTCTTGTGACCTTTCTTGGCTAAGGAGTTAGGAGTGAAAGGGATCTTTCCAGGCTATGTAAGCACTTTGAAAGCCAGTGGGAAATTTGCCATTTAATCTTTATACTACTTTGGAAATTGAATCAGTTGTGTACAAGGTTGAGCTGAGTAGGCATGATAAACAGATAACCCTTCCATATGTAGCAGGAATGAAAAATAAACTATTATGTGAAGCTGTTATTATTTGGAGTTGATTACTGCAGCATAACCTTGGCTAATGTGATTGATTTAGAATTTGGTACCGAGAGAGATGATTTCATAGCAAGAGAAAACACAAAACAAAAACAGAAACAACACTGAAAGATATAGTAGCACTAGCTTACCCGGTGAGTAAGTAAGTGAGTGGTGAAGCATCTGTTGCAGAAATCTGAATAGATAGTGATCAGTATTCTGCAAAAATACTTTTGCTAAAACTGTATAGCTTATGATCACTTGAAAGGCTGTTAATGTACTTATTTCATTTGAATTCCTTGATTAAAAGTTTGGAAAATAAAGTTATTAGCAAGGATTTGTTGGTATTCCCTGAACAATCATGATAGATGAATTCAAGAAAGACCTGGCCAGTTCACTAGCAGTTATAAAGAGTGACGGAGAGATACACAATTCCAGGAAATTTTAGGATTACGTAAGGCAACTGCTTCTCAATCCCAAATGGTAAAATATAAAATTTATAAATGTTTTGAGGTCCAAAGACATTTTAAGACGACTGAATGGATGAAGTTGGTGCCAGTAATTTCTTTCATTTAGATTCTTGGCTCTGGAAAAATATCTTAAAAGTGTTGCTCTCCCACGAAAGACTCCCACGACTGTATTGAGGCATGCATAGGGCCAAAAAGTAAGAAATGTAGCAATTATGAAAATTAAATCTAGAAAGGAATTATATGTATAGTTATTGTCCCATGATCTGACTGGTATCAATAGATATGACTCTCAGTAGGTTTTTAAGAAGGTTGTCCGTTAAACAAACTGTACCCATGAAGAAATCTTTAACTCTTTTAAGAGTTACACAGACCCCTGGAATCCCAACCTTATAGGTGGAGATAGGCTTAAAATGTTGCTCACTTACCAAGAAATATTTATTCTCCAGTGTCTGCCTTAGATATGCTCAATGTAAAAATAAATAAATAAATAAATAAATAAATAAATAAATAAATAAATAAATAAAAATAAAAGAATCTCCCAGAGGATAAAATAATAAATAATAGCTTGAGAGAAAATCCAACTTTCTGGGAGGGATTTCTTGGGAATCCCACCCAAGAAAAGAATTTGCACCAGTATCAAGGAATGTTCTCCACATTTAGGGTAGAACACTTCTCAATGTTTTTTTTTTTTTTTAAAGATAGAAGATTTTAGTGAAAATTCAGTTACCTTTATTTATTTACTGGCTTACTAATGTATTTATCTATTTTAGTTGATCAAGAGAATCTTTGTTTTAGTTCATATAGTTCGTAAAGAGAATGCTTATTTATTTATTTATCATTCAAGAGACACTACTGTCACAAATCACCCAGGATTAATGGACTCTGACTTGGTTCTATGATTGAACAGAGCTTGAAGTTTATATAGCTTGGGAAGGTATGAATAATTTCATCAGAGGAGCAGAAGTGCAATGAATACTTGGTCCCAGAAGTGCAGACCCTGCTCATTATTGCTGTTTACCAAATACTTCTAGTTCTCCCACTGTCAAGCATACACTGGGATTATATATTTCCCTGCCAGATTGAAACTCTATGTGTTTGCATATCTTACTTTGATAAATTCAAGGTGAGTAAAAATTCAAGGTGATATATCTCACTTCTTATTGGAAACTTTAAAAGCTGGTGTGTACCATCTTCCTTATATCTTTACCCAAATGTTGTAGATGTATGTGGAAGGTGGAGGCTCCACAAGTGTCCATTCCAGAGTGACTGTAGTTAGCAGAGTTTCTTTTTAACCCTTATTTGACACAGCACAAGCAAGAAATTTTGTTTTGTTAAACCACTGAGATTCTGGGGCTGTTTCTTACTGCAGCACAACTTAGCCCATCCTGATCGATTATTATTAGATTAATATCTCAAGAAAGACTCAATGATGGGTCTTTTCAATATTTATCCCTTGAGTTTATGTAATGTTTTATATGCAGATCACTTTTTACCCTAAAGAAGGAATGAGGGTTGGAGGAAGCAATATGTGACAAATTAATAATTCAAGAAAACATATCATTGACAGTTAAATATCAATCAAAAGCTAAGATTTAACTCTGATTGTAATGCAGTGGAATTTTAATGGAATGGTCCTAAAAAACACACCTGAGTTTAGACAGATGATTTTTAAGTATATTTTTTATAAACTACATATTTACTCTTTTGTTTTTGAGTGTGCTACTATGCTATGCTGTACTATTCTCCTATCATAATGATCCTGGTGATATATGAGAAAATGCATTCCTCCAACTATTAATTTAATATTATTCAAAAAAAGATGTTTTGTGAGGAGTGCAGCTTAAAAAGAAATTAAGCATATGGTGTGTTTTTGTGATATATATTTGCTTCTCTCCTTATGATGAAAAAGCATTTTGTTTGTAAATCTAGAAAGATTTGTCTCATTATAGAGCCACACTCAACATAATACTCTATGAACATACATACTCATTAGTTCTACCTTTTAACTTTATAGAGTTATAAAGTACCCTGAATGACCCAGTTATAATGAGAATCAATACATAGTGCAGTATATTCCTGTGTAATACTGCCATATCCATAGGAATTTGGCCTATATGTCTACCAGCCATGCAGCTAATCTGCTATGCTTCACTTGACCAAAACATTTAGAAATATTTTCTTATATATTCTCAGCATTGATGTATGAAATAGCTAAGCATAATTAATGTAACATTTTAAGCAGAGCTATATATGTTAGTTTTGTCATCTTTCATTTTGTTAAAAGAAATTTGGAAGAATTATTAAAACAAAGGAAGGACAGATGAATTCTGGCATTAGAAGTTAAACAGAGCTTATCTTTGAGATAATTTAAAACAATAGTGGCTGAATATTTCTTAATACTAAAAGGAAAGTAGCATTAATCACAGTCATAAGACTATAAGTTTTAGTCTCTTCTTATGAATATTAAATATTAAGAAAATAAAATTAAAATTATGATTTATGAAAAGAGGCTTATTCCTGTGCTTATTCACTAGTTCAAGTAAATATAAAACATAGAGGTACTTTAAAATATGTTTTTGGGAAGAACATGTATTTCAGGTTGGATATATATATATATATATATATATATATATATATATGTAATTTACATGTATATATGTAAATTCTTAGTGATTTCATATATACATACTAATTACTCCTTTTTCTAGTGTTTGGCTTCTTGTATTAATAAACATAAACGCTATGTGAAGGCAAGTGATATACACTGTAATTTAAAGTACCAACCAGTAGGAGGAAGGTAAAGAACAAGTCAATGCTATTAAAATTAAGTGTAACCCTAAACCATAAAACTAGAAGAAAATATAGGCAGTAAACTCTTTGACATTGCTCTCAGTAGTATTTCCTCTGATATATCTCCGTGGGCAAGGGAAACAAAGAAAAAAAATAAACAAATGGGACTACATCAAACTGAAAAGATTTTACACAGCAAAGGAAACCATCAACAAAAATTAAAAGACAACCTACTGAATGGGAGAAGATATTCGCTAATGACACATACAATAAGGTGTTGATATCCAAAATTTATAAAGAACTCATACTACTCAACATCAAAAAAACAAACAATCCAATTAAAAATTGGGCAGGGGACCTGAGTAGACATTACTCAAAGAGCACATACAGATGGCTGATAAGACGTATGAAAAGATACCTAACATCACTAATTATCAGAAATGTAACTTAAAGCCATAATGAGTTATCACCTCACTCCTTTCAGAATGGCTATCATCAATAAATTAACAAACAAGTATTGGTGAGGATGTCTAGAATAGGGAACCCTCATTGCACTGTTGGTGGGATTGCAAATTGCTGCAGCCACCATGGAAATCAGTATGGAGGTTCCTCAAAAAATTAAAAATTGAACTATCTTAACCCAGCAATTCCACTTGTGGGTATTTATCCAAAGAAATCCAAAACACTAATTTGAAAAGATATATGCATCCTTATATTCACTGCGGCACTATATGCAATAGTCAAGATGTGGAAGTGTGTGGACAGAGCCAGGAGTGCAGTTTCCAGGCTCTCGGCCTCACGTGGAAAGGTGCTGGCTCGGGTAGTAAATGGCCATCAACTGTGATTGGATGGCCAACAGCTGTGGCTAGTTGGCCGTCAGCTATAGTCAGTGAGCCATTGGCTACTAATATAACTGCTGTGGCTGTGCTAGCAGCAAATGGGGGCTAGCAAGAGGATGGTGGCTGAGCTGGCAAGAGCGGATTGCAGTTAGCACGGTGCATTGCAGCTAGCAAGTGGGGTTGGTTGGTTGGCAGAGAAGCAGACAGCAGGTTGCAGATCATGGGGTTCCTGCTTCCTGAGTCTGCAACCCAGCTGCCAGCGAGACTATAGTGGTATGACTCCCCTATCTATGGCTCCGTGGGTGTTCCTTTTTGGCCTCACCATATCCTGCATTCTTAGGTGGGGAGCAGGAGCTGAGACCCTGCGTGACACCCTGCAGGACAGGAAGCAACCCAAGTGCTGGATAAAGAAATGTGGTACATATATACATTGGAATATTACTCTACAATAAAAAATAATGAAATTTTACCATTTGCAATAACAGGGATGGACCTACAAAGTATTATGCTAAGTGAAATAAGTTATACTGAGAAAGACAAATACCACATGATCTTACTTATATGTGGAATCTAAAGAATAAAATAAATGAACAAACAAAACACAAATAGACTCATAGATACAAAGAACAAACTGATGGTTACTATAGATGCAAGGGCCTGATTAGTTGTGAGGTGTGGTCGTGACTACAGTGGAGGAACTGTGGTGCAAGGGCTGACCCTATGAAGCAGGATTCACTTCAGCAGGGCTCTGGTGCCTGCCCAGTCTGCACTATGGATGTGTCATCTTTGGAAGGAACTGGGTGATGCTCCAGCTTGGTCTGAATGTGACCACCAGGTACGACAGACCTGGGGCCTCCTGGGAGGTGATCTGCTGCAGGCCAAGTTTAGCTGCATCCTGTGCCCTGCGTGGGGCCACCTGGTATGAGCTATAAAGCAATTCACAGATGGTCTCCACCTGCACTGGCCTTGGAGTTGCCTTGAGAGGCTGAGCCTCAAGCTGAGGTCAGCCGCTACTAGTGCTAGGCTTGAAGCTGCTCAGCCAGATGTACAGGACATGCTGAAGCCAGATGCTGCTCGTTTGGGTTTTGTGAACGTTTGAGAGATTTTATGAAAGTCTGCAGCATGAGCCAAGATAAGCCATTTGTACGGAAAAGCCACTGGAAGCAGCTTGAGTGTTCCTGAAAGTTGGGTGCGGCGGGGTCTCAGTTAATCACTAGGGCGGGGCATATGAAAGATGATAGCCTGTTTGATGGAGACTTGGATATGACGTCTGTGTGCGTCAGCATGCAGGGATTGGTAGGGCTCAACGAAAAAGCAGTGGCTTCCACCTGCTCCTGCATCAGGGGAAAGCTGCCCATCCAGCCCTCTCCCTGAAGCTCTGCAATTCAGTTCCTCCCCATATGTCCCTGGCATCTTTCGATCTGCTGCCCCAGCACTGGAGCTCAGAGCCAGTGAAGCCGTGAATGAGTAAGTCCATGTGCGGGCCCTTTAAGAGGAGTGCCTAGAACTGCAGTCACCCTCCAGTTCACTTAGCCAAAATCTCTGCTGGTTTTCACAGCCAGAAATTATGGGGAATTTTCTCCTCAGTACTAGAACCCTGGACTGGAGAACCTAGCATGGGGCTGGGACCCCTCGCTCCTCAGGGGGAGACCTCCGCAGCTGAGATATCCCTCCTGATTTTTAATGATCACACATGGGTGTGGGACCAGCCTCTTCTGTATCTCCGCCCCTCCTACCAGTCTCGAGGTGGCTTCTTCTGTATGTCCATAGTTGTAGAGCTTCGGTTCAGCTAGACTTCAGAGAATTGTTGGAGGTTGTTCTGTGGTTTAGTTGTAATTGATGTGGTCCTGAGAGGAAGTGAGCACAGCATGTACCTACTCTGCCATCTTCATCATTATGTTTCTTTATGCTTCTCTGTTTTCACAATTACTTACTCATTCTTATTTTTGATAACCTTGATAGTTTTGAAGAATACTGGTCAAATATTTTGTAGAATTCCTCTCGATTTGGATTTTTCTTATGTTTTCTTTATTTCTAGAGTAAGTTTATGGATTTAGGGAAAGAAGCTGCCACTCTCACCATAAATTAATAATACTCGCTACCAATATCATTTATCTATTATAATGTTAACTTATTTGGGTGAAGTCATATTTATCCGTTTTCTCCATTGTAAAGGTACTGTTTTTTTTGCCATTTCATGCTACGCGTGTAATCTTCGGCAAAAATTCACTATGCACAGCCAACACATTCAAGCTGGTTTTATAATCTAAGATATAACCAATACTATTTTATTTATTATGTTGCTCAAATCACTACAGATTTGGCCATTGGGAACTATTTAGTTGACTTCTGTGTCCCTTGGACATATTCCCATCGCGCACTCGTGTGTGTGTGTGTGTGTGTGTGTGTGTGTGTGTGTGTAACATTACCTTTCTGCACTATGTAATGCACCAAGCTTGTCTTGTATATTCCCTAACAACCCTCGTAATTCTCCAAAAAACCCACAATCCCTTTTTGGAGAATGGTGTTAGAAACCAAGAACTGGGTAGTAGGTGTGCTTGTTGCTACTGTTGTTCCTTTTAGGACATCTTAACTGTTGCAGGGCAATGCTTTTCATAAACAAAGATACAAAATTCTTAAATATGTTATTAAAATAATGTACTAATAGAATATAGTGATATATAAAAAGGATAATACTCCGTGATAGAAAATGGATTATATTTCAGGAATGTCAGTTTGATTTAACATGATTGAAAACCATTCACTATAATTAACCAGATTAACTGAATAAAGGATTGTGGTAATATTTGAAAAAAAGTAATAGTTACTGAGAAAAAACTTTCAACACTCTAAAACCGAATGGAAGGATTCTTAATTGATAAAGAATGTTTTCCTAAAACGTATCTCTAATATTATCTTTAATGGTCAAATACTCAATCCCCTGCTCACCATCCAATGTTGGGATCAACACTGAATGTTCAGTATCTCCATTTCTGTTTATTATTATACTGTAGATTAATACCAATGTAATAAGGCAACAAAGTAAAATAAAACATAAATTTTAGCAAGGAAGAAACAAACCTTGCATCATTTATAGATGGTAAAATATTTGTAGAATATTCAGAAATGTACAGAGAAAATGAATTAATAAGTATATTCACAAGGTCAACATACATAAATCAGTCTCACTCAATTTATAATGTATTCCAGCAAAAAGAAAAACAAGAAGCAAAAGCAAATAGAAAATAAATTTAAGCATAAAAATGTCACAATAACATCAAAAAAAATTATATTTCTAGGAAGAAAGATACAAAAGTTATAAAGAAGAATGCTCTGAAAGCTATGTAGACGTTAATGAGAGAGCTTTAAGAACAAAAAAACTGATGAATATGCCATGTTCACTCATTGTAAGTAAGACAATAATGCGGAGGTGTAATTTATCCCCAAATGTATATATTTAACAAAACCCCAACCAAATGAGCCTCTCTCTCTCTCTCTCTCAAAGAGAGAGAGAGAGAGAGAGAGAGAGAGAGAGAGAGAATTGACCAGGTAAATCCAAAATTTATAAGTAAATATAGTCATGAATAAGCATAGCAATTAGGAAAAAGAAGAAGAAAAGTAAAACTGGACAACTTATACTTTCAGACATAAACATGTATTATAAAGCTATACTAATTAGGATAGTATGAATGATATGAACTGTAAAATGGAATAGACTTCAGAAATAGACCAAAACACATACCACCCCATATTATATAACAGTGACAATACAGTGTATCCTTTTTACATTTTACATGAAAATTAATTTCCAATAGATTGAAGATCAAATATAAAACAATAACACTTTCAGAAAAAAAAATATAGAAGACTATCATATCTTGGTGAACTTCAGGTAGGTGAACACTTTTTAAATGGCATGTACAAGTGTGGACCAAAAAGAAATATAATTGATAAAATGAACTATATTATTATACTTGCAAACTTCTGTTCTTCAAAAGCCACTATTAAGAGAGTTATAGAGCAATCTATGCAGTGAAAGATGATATTCACGATGTATGCATCTAATAAAGAACTTTAAATTAGAATATATAAAGATCTCCTTCAAATTAACAAGAAAAAGTAACACAATCCATGATTAGTCATCAAGGAAATTCAAATCACACTTATACACACGCATCAGAATGTCTAAAATAACACAGACAATGCCAAATTTGATAAGAAACTAAAACTATCAGAGGCTGCTGGTAAGAAAGCATTTTTATAATTCATAAAACCCTTAAGCAGTCTTTAGTAAAGCCTAACATATGTGTATTGGTGACACACTCCTGGATATATACCTAAAGAAATGTGGTCACACATGCCTTAGAACACAAGTATTAAAATGTTTGTTATAGCACTATTCATAATAGTCCAGAATGCCTATCAGCCATAGGTTGGATAAATAAATGTTCACTCAATAAACTATTAATCATGTACAGAAAGAAGAATGATTATCTTACAAGTACACAAAACAACATGAATGAATCTCACAAAGTATTGAGCAAAAGCACCAGATTAAAGATTGCATTCTGTATGATTCTATTTACATAAAATATTTGAACTAGAAAGATAATTTATATATTCAAAAGTATGGATAGTGTTTAGCTTTGCTGGAGGGGACAGGTGAACAATGAATGGAAGAGTAAAAACAAGTCATCTAGAAATTTGCTAACATCTTGTTTCTTGATCTGGTTGAACTTAAGCAGGTGTGCTGAGTTATACTCAGACATTTATGATATATGAACTTTCAATTTAACAACCTAACAAATTAAGTTATCACTGTCCTCGAACAGTATGTTTTCATTATTGGTTTTGCTCAAATGTTAAATATATGTTAAATAGTTTCTATTACTGTTTTTATTGAGGATATCTATGTGCACATTGTCTTCTAATATTGTAATATATAGATGGTGGTTGCAGCCTTTGAGTTAGTAGAAATCACCCTGGAAGGGAACATAATATATAAAAGAATAAACTCAATAATTGATTCCTAGAAATTAGTAAGGATGATGGAATTTAGTTTAGAACTATAGCTAATAATATTTTTTAAAGAGGTAACAACATCAAACCGAGATGAGCCATCTGCTGGTAATAAGAAGTTCAATAAGCATATTCCAACAATCCTGATAAAAGAAGAGGCACTTCTTGATTCTACAACTATCATCTTTAATTAATCAATTCAACGTTCTCTATCTGTCATGTTTTAATTCAGAGCTAATCAGGTTTCCTTTCTCCCATCTCATTATTTCAGTACATCTTCCCAGAGGATATTTTAAAGCATATGTATGATCAATTCATTTTTAATACTTTAAACTGTTTAAATAGTTTACTACTGCTTATAGGACAAAGTTCAATTCCTCTTGTCAATCCTAGAATTATACCCATGTTTGGCCTTCACATAACCACAACCTAATTGCTAGTCTTATCTTTCTCTCATATTCAGGTTCCATGATTTTGTCATACAAATTGCTAAAATTTATAGGAATCATGAATTCAATAAGTTTATACCTTCTAATATGAAGCGTGCTTTGTTTGTAATGACTTCTTGTCCACTTAGGAATAACTGTTTGTGACAAGTGTTAACTGAAGGTTCATCTCTCTGATGACATTTTACTGGACCTTATATTGTAGTACTACACATTACAGGTAACATTGCAAGGCTTATAGCTATTTATAGCACTAATTTTAATACTCCACACTATTAGCTAGTTGAGTATAATGGACCATTTCATGTACTTTGGATACTGAGTTTCCAGCTCCATGGCCAGCAGTGGGAATGAAATGGGCTCATATTAATTAGGATAGGTTTGTCTGTGAGGAAGATAAAACTAAAAATTGTGGCTTAAACAGAATAGACATTTCTTTCTTTCTTACATAAAAAAATCTGAGGGTAGGTAATGGAGGTTGAATGATGGTTGTGGGTATGTGTGTCACTTGACACCTTTTGTTGTGTGTCATTTCTGTTACCTTCTCTGTTGCGTGTGACTCCCATTCACAAAGTCACGCAGGACTGAGGAAAAGGGGAGAAGGGCCTGGAATTCAATTTAAAGTAAAATACCAAGAGTCTCATGGAACATTGCCATTAATACCTGATTGGCCAAAATTTAGTCACATGTTCTTACCTATTTGCAGTGGAAGCTGGGAAGACATTGCCAATCCTGCCTCCTCCCTATTCTTCCTCAATAGCCCCTTGTTCCACCTCCTCTTCTCCTGCTTCTAACTATTTAACTCCCTTCCTTTTGCTTCCCCAGCCCTTCCTACTGGCTTTCCCCCTCTCCCTGTAATTTCTTTTTACCATACCCCTCCAGTCTACAGAGGCACATTGTTTTGTAAATCTTCCTTGAATAAGGAGGCATAATGATACAGACCAATAAGAAGATACATCTGAGGATATTGAATTTAAGAAGATAAATATTCAAGTTAAACAGTACACATAAACAAATTTTATACTGGTAGATATATTACTATTTATGATTTATGCATGCAGATATGTTAGTAAATAGAGTCAGTTACCCTTCAGAATTCAATTCTGTAATCTTTGTTCTGCCAGAACTGTGTAAATACATATAAGCATAAAAATTCTTGATCCATATATATAGTTTTTACTATACAGTAATTTAATGACATTATAAAATGACTTATGTTTAATGTTTAGTTCTATACACATACAGTCCTTGATCAGGTGATTTATTTTTGATTCACTTGTGCTAGCTACATTTCTTAGCTAAATATATGACTAATATGGAGTATTATTCCTCTTGTAATAATAATATTTCTGATGGCAATTTGAAGCTATTGAATTTGACAGACTTGGGCAGATTTGCCCACGGTCAAAAAGATTCAGCCAAAGTGTCTGTTGCCATGGTATTTCACTGTAGGCTATCCTGGTCCACTGTCTATTTTATTATTCTGTAGAAGCAAAGTTACTTTTTAAGAAATGAAAAACATTTGAAAAAACCTTGTCTTTGAAAGAAATGAAAAATAGGCATAAGCAGTTGAAATGTTTTTAAAAATATTGTAATATTGTATTAAAAAGACCCCTGTGATACACACACACACACACACACACACACACACACACACACAATATCTAGGAAACAAAAATGACGTTTGGATGAATTTATTTCACTTTAAATAGTACTCTATGTTCTTTTTACAAATTTAAGTTGCCTTGTTTAATTATAAACCATATATATATATATATATATATATATATATATATATATATATATAATATTGATATTAAGCTTCCCATTACATAGTACAAGCTGGTGATTCAATGAAAATTTTCAGTAAACTTTATATCAAAATTTATAATTACATATCATAACCTTACCATTTTCAAAAAGAAAATACACCCATGGGAATCTTCCCATGGAATCTGATCAAGAAATAAAATAGTAACTGTCCCCCCTTTGTCACTTCTCCCCAAAGTAGGGAACCAGCCCCTTGCCTTCTATCAACATGTATTGGTTTTGCTGGTTTTGGGATTGACATTAGGGAGATTATAAAATATACAGTCTGTGTGCAGCTTATTTTCCTCAATCTTATGTTTGTGGAATAATTTGGTGGCTTATGTATAGCATTGACTTGTTGATTTTCAGGACAATATAATATTTTATAGATCAGGGTTTCTCAACATTGGCAGTATTGATATTTTTGACCAGATAACTCTTTGTTGTGGGGCTGTCCTGTGCATTGAATGATGCTTAAGTGGCCTCTACTTTAGAGATGTCTGTAGCACTGTGCCCCTCTCCCCAGGTGATGACAATTGGTAGTATCTCCTGACATCACTAAATGTCCCAGGGGGCCAAATTGCTACCAGTTGAGAACAACTGGGATAGATAATACCAAAGTATTTGACAATAACCTGTTGATGGACCTAGATCATTTCCAGTTGGGTTCTTTTATAAATAGTGTTGCTCTGAAATTCTTGTATTTTTTGTTACCCACATATACATATTATTGTTGAGTATCCAAGTACATCTGCATTGAAATTGCTGGGTCAGAAGAAACAGGTAGGTTCCAAGTAGTTTTTTAGGGTGATTATACCAGTTTACACCCTGACAAAGAGTCCTTCCTACCTGCTCCCAATCCTCACTGGCACTTGTTATTTTTCCTGAAATAGGTGTTTGCTATGGTTTTAAATTCCATTTTCCTGATAACTCATAAACGTTAGCAATTTTTCAGTGTTCATTAGCTGTTTGGTTATTTTCCTTGTTTTAAAATGTTGAATTAAGTTTCTGGCCTGTTCTCTCTCTTCCATTACCTATCTTGTTAACAATTCATGGGCTGTGTATATATTCTAAATATAAAAGTCTTTCTTGGATACGTATATAGCAGATATCTTCTCTCCTGTGATTTGCATTTTCATTCTCTTAATAGTGTCTTTTGACTTGGCTTTTTCTACCTCTGGTTTACACCCACTCCTAGAGTTTGTTCTTCCAAGGTCTAAACTGAGAGCCTGTGGTGCCTAACCAGGTGAGTTTTGAACTAGTTTTGTCTCCTTGGTAACTCAAATATTGCAATCAGCTTTTCAGCTGCTTTCTACCACTGCATCGCTTAGAAGACACGTGCCTCATGCTGTAAACTAGAGCAAACTGTTGAGCTTACTTCCCTGGGCTTCCCTTATCTCTGGGATCTTAGCCCCTAAAGTTGTTTTGACCTGGCATTTCCAAATTCCCATTGTTCTCTACATAGCTAAGTTTTCTTCATCATAGCTGCTTTCTGCTAAACTCAGCTTATTACACAGCACAATTTCAATATTACCCAATGGGGCAAGAGTAAATGTGTATCATAGAAGTTTATCACATTTTAATGATGTTGCCTTTTAATGGGTTCCTGTCCCCTCTCTCTCCCTGACTGCTCTCCAGTGTCATTCAACACCTTCTAAAAAATTATCTAGATTTCTAATTGTTCTTAGAGGGAATGTTGTTTTTCTACAAGGTGAAGTGGAACACTATCAATGAGTAGTTTTACAATAGTGAAAGTGTGGATATGAGACAATAATTAATGAAGTTCATAAAAGCCTACCACATTTTGTCTATATTGGCAACCATAATGTCAGAGAAACAAGTGTTTGTCATAAATCTCTATTTAATGCTCCAAGGTAGATTTTTTGTGATTTGGATTTTTACAATGTTTTTATTGTTTCTTTTTAGCGTTGTAGTGTTTTGTTTGTTGGTTTTTTGCTGTTTTTTGTTTGTCTGTTTGTTTTTGTTTGATATTGGCCTTTTTAATGTTTCCAAACTTAGAATTCATTGCAACCATCCTCTCTAAAAAAGGTGACATTTTATAAAAGTGACAAATTATACTGTGACAGCTCTAAAGTGCATATTCCCCTTATACTGGTTTGCAGCAAAGAACTATTTGTTGTCTTTGATATCGGATGTCAATTGCCACAGATTGTTTAAATCGAAGCATAAAATAAGTAGCAACAAAAGAGAAGATGGATGAATTACCTGTCCTCCAAATTAGTGGCAGAGCTACTGATAGATCATTGCATGACTAATTACATATCTGCCTCGGGAAATGGATTGTCCAGTGTAGCTTTGAGATTGTATATATGTCTTTTTTTCTTTATCTTCTCCTTTCAGCATAATTATTTTCTTTAATGAGCTAAAAGTGTTCATATCCAATTGTATAGGTATACCTTTGAGATTTCTCATAATTATTATTGTTATATTTCATTTAAAATTAAATATGTTAGCATGTTATACTTTTAACCAATGTATATTTGTATCCATTACCTAACACAAATATCATAGTAATATGTAATATGAGCAATCAGGAATTCATTATTCATTTTCATTTTATGGAGAAGCGTGTCTCAGTTTTAAGTAAGCCCAAACAGTCAATACATCGAAAGGTAGCACTTTAAATGAAAGCCTCTGAGTTGTTAGGAGAAAAAAACTACATGAGAAAAAAATATTACATGATCAGCATGTGGTCAAAATACTTATGCATACTTTTTCTTATAGGGTGAAATAAATCATGGATCTTTAAAATGTTTTTCCAAATTGTATTAGCATATCCAGTGTCCTCTTTTACTCTGTATATTGGGACACAAAACGTGCTAGGCCAATCCTGCTTTCCCAAGTGAGGCAAATGTTTGCTGTCTGCTATCTGTACTTGTTAGGAGGGAAAAGAGTTCTTACAGAATGGAACTAAAAGAAATGCTGAGTTTATGAAGAACACATTTTCTTTCTTATATATTTGTTGCTAAAAATATGATGAATTAAAAACAAAAATAAAACCCACTTAATGCTAAACTTTGATATAAGTATTGTTAACTCCTTTACATAAACTTTAAATTTCCTACCCTGCCCAACTTCTTCATTTATTTTAATCTTCTCCAACCCCTTCCCCTCAAAAGGAAAGCATTACATAATTCTTGATACTTCCTTCTGCCCAAGGTTAATTGGATTGAATGTTAGCCCAAATTATGACCATCAGACTCCATTGCCCCCCCCCAAAAAAAAAAGGAAGAAAAGAAAAATAACTAAGCTGCATAAAATTGTAAAAGGAAGGCTGTAACCACTTTAACAAAAGATCCTACAGCATTGGTGTTGAGGTGGGCATCTCTGTCATCTGCATACTCTTCACAAATCAGCCCAATGTGCACACCAAGCAAATAGTAACAAAAATAAACTGGGATACCTTGTACTATTAAACTCCATTAAAGGTCCACATTCATTTCAATCTCTCTGCAATGTTCCTTTATTGCTAAGAATCACAGATAATTCCTTCAAGCCCTGGGCTACCTGCTCAACTTATTGATACTTTGTCCTGTGACGTAGTAGTTGATTAGGGGAACGGGAGGTTACCTGGTGATGAGAGTTTTAGTTGTTATACAATCCTCATTGGTATTTCTGGTTATAGAGAGGTAAGGCTTTATATAGCAACAATGTAGATGAGTTAAGTCCAAGTTTCTATGAGAAAGTAATTACTGAAAGAAAGTACTAAGTTATCATTTTTGACAAATATCTTTGAATCATGTAGATATGTAGAACTATCTTAAAATTTTGAAATCATAAGTGAAGAAAAAGTGAAGAAATTTCATGATACTAACATACCAGATGCATAAGTGAATGAGAAAACAAAAATCTGAATTTGATGCCAGAAATGTAAGCAAATGTGACTGTAATAATAGCTGGTACCATATATAAATAATTCAGAAAAGAGGAAAGATTTGTTTATTTTGTGATTGAAACAAGATAACTTATCCATTCTACCTCTTACCTAAAACTTTTTTTGTTCAACATAAACATGCACATTTACATACACACCTTTTTTTTCTTTTTTTACATATTAAGCAGCCATAATAGCATTTTCTTATAAGCTCTAAATTTAAGTGTTCTAAGTTCTTCTGTTTTGTGTTATGTTTATTACATGTACTAGAATCTACAGGATATTTTATAGAAATACTAAATGTGTCACAAACATTTATTTGTTTAATTTATTTATCAAATTATTGAAAGATAATTTTGACCATTTCCCTATTCTTGCTTCCAGAATGAGACAGCATAATTTGATTCTTTTTAGGCTTTAAATAACTGAGAAAAACAGAAATCATTTCAAGGCAATGAATGAAATTATTTGACACTTGAATGGCGCACAAGTGGCAGTGTAATTACCTAAGAGTGATCCTTCATATAGCGTTTTAGTTATAGGTGATCAAGTGAAATAGAGTTGTATAAGGAATACATTTCATAAGACATAAATGCCATTCAATTTAAACCATGTAACTTTATGAAATTATTTAATCAACTAATGACAAATAATTCATGGTAAATACAAAATCACAAGTATGCTGGAATAGGCAATAAGACATTTTTGGTTTTTGATGCTCCCACTCTTTCACCTTTATTTTCTTAGCCTATAAAGTATGTCAGCAACTAGACTATAAGGTTATTTCTCTTTTCTGTTATAGTTGAGAACCTGATTAATTAATGAACTCAGTCCAAATGTGTATTTATAATAACTACATAAACAGATAGATAGATGGTAGATATATATAGGTAGGTGGAAAGAAGGATGTGTAGATGTATGGAGGATACTTGGCTAAACTTACAGAACTGTTTGTTATATCTGAACAAAAAAAAAAAAAAGAAAAATTATGGTTAAACATTAATACATCTTTTTGACACTCAGGATTCAGTTTTGGAATGTGGCTTTGTAGGATATAAATTTCACTTTAAATTGGCTTTCACTTCACTGAATAGATAACAAAGATGATGCAGGTATTGTCAACATATTTGATGTAACTTCTGCAGTTCAAAATAGCAAGTTATGCTGATTAAGATAAAGATTATGTACCATTTATTTATAAAGATAAAAATATCTAACTTTTTATATACAGAAAAGAATAATATAATATCCATCATTCTAAAATGCTTACATCCTTTATATTCATGTATGATTGAGCTTTAATAAATTTTTATTTCTAAAACTGGAAATAGCTTTTAGAGAAGAAAATTTATTACCCTTCAAATGTTTTAAATGAAAACTTAGTATACTATTATGCAACTCTTAAACATGTTGATTATGCAGATTATGTAAAGATATGGAAAATGTTATTGAAATTATGTTAAGTAAAATAAAAATATATACATTGTGTTTACACACACCATGCTAATTCTAGCCTCCAGTTTTGGCTTTTAATTTCATTACACTTGGACTCCTCCAACTGGCACTGACTGCATTTAGCCTCAGTAATTCCCACTCCCACTTTAAAACTCATTTCAGGAATCAATCACTATTCTTGAAATATTTACGCATTTTGTGTTACTATAACACTTAATAAATAATTTATTATTATACTAGTCATACTGCATGGTACTTATCTGTGTAAAGTCTTTCTTGTCTCTAGAATATTCCTTTCCTAAAGGCTATAATTGCCTTTTTCAGATTTGAAATTCCAGTAGATAACACAATGCCTTACATGGTCCTGACCATCATGGCGATTAATCCATTAAGTAAAACACAATCTTGTCAGATTGCCCTCTGCAGTCAAGCACCAGGCTTCTGGCAAGCAGAGGTAGTGGTGCTATTGCACTTGTGAGTGAACACCTAGAAAAAAGACAAGTGATCACCTTCTCCCCCCACCCTCATCTCTCAAGGCCATTCCTCAGTGTAGCACAGCACTGTGACTTCTTTTTCGTCCTGGCCCAGAATGTAAAATAAGAAACCAATGAATATAAAATGTTTTTAAAAATACTTAAAAAGATTAATGAATCGATAAACATATATCCACACAGACATTTTAAAAATAAATGTTCATAAAAGACTTACTTATAATAACCAAATATTAGAAATAACCCAAATAATTATTAATAGAAGAATGGGTTAACAAATTGTGTTATTTTCACAAAAGAGCATCCTACTCACCAGTAAAAGGAATGGACTACAAATACATAAAACAACATGGATAAATCTCCAAAATTGATTTATAATGCTGAGCAAAAGAAACTGACAAAAAAGGGTACATCCCATATGATATAGTTACATTAAAGTATAGACAGAAAGAAAATCATCTGTGATGATATACGTCAAAACATTGATAGCCTCTCCAGTTTGAGACAGGGATTGCCTGGAAAAGGAAGTAGTGAACTATCTGAGGTAATGGAAATAATTCTGTATTTTGAGAGGATTGTAGGTTGTTACATAGGTATATGCATTTGTCATAACTCATCAATTCTGTGACTTTAATATCTGTGATTCTAAAATATATATGGAAATACCAAGGTACAGAATAGCCAAAACAATCTTAAAGAGTAATTTCTCAGGACTTATACATGCAATTTCTTAAGATAATTCTTAAGAAATTTAAATAATTCAAATTTCTTAAGAAATTGCATGTATAAGTCCTGAGATATTATTCTGTAAGATTACAATGAAGACACAATGACCGAGACAGTGTGGTATTGGGTAAGAACATACAAATAGATCAATGAACTGTAATAGACAGTTGAGAAAAACTCACACAAGCAGGATGAATAGATATTTGAACAAAAGCCCCACTGTGAATTTAAAGGGAAAAAGGACATGTTATATTGCCAATAATAACACAAAATCACCTGCATATCTATAAGAAATAAATATGAACCTCAAGCCCTATATCTCTCCACACACAGAAAATAATTCAAATCTGAACGTAGCAACAAGACACAGAAACAGTTTAGAATAATTTTACATATAATAAATGTATATAATTTAATTTTATATTATTTATATAAGAACAAATATTAAGAACAAATATTCTTAATAACTTGGAATAAGCAAGGGTTCTTACACAAAACAAATGATTGCTCATAAAAAGAAAGTACTAAATCGAGGTTCATAAACATGACAACTTTCTGCTCTCAAAGGACACCATAAGGAAAACAAAAAGGGCATTGGGAGAAAATGTTCATACTGTGTATATCTGACAATATTATTTAGTACAATACAGGGAGTCTTCTTACAACTCAATAATGAAACTAAAACAACCCAATAAGAAAAGGGAAATAGACATGAACAGACACCTCACAGAAGAAGATGAAAGAATGTTCAATGAGTAAATGCTAAGGTGCTCACCATCAGTAGTCCTCAGCGAAACTTCGATGAGATACTATTTTTCCTAGAATGGCCAAACTGAAAAACTGATCATATGTTCAGGAGGGTATAAAGCAACTGAAAGTTTCACGCATTGCTGTAAAATTTGTGAGTGCGGAGAATTATTTGGAAGTTTTATATACAGTTAAACATATATCTACCATATGACCTAACAATTCCACAACTACCAATTTAACTAAGAGAAAGAGAAGTCAAGAATGTTTATAGATACCTTATTCATAATAGCCAAAACCAGAAAAAGGTCAAAGGTCCATGAAAATGGGTAAATACAATGTGATATAAAATGAATACTATTCTGCTATAAAATGGGATATTATATTGATACTTGTATTGATGGAGAGGATCTCAAAAATATCAGGATGAAAAATAGACGTAGGGACAACAGAGTTTGATTGTCTGTATCTTATAACCAAGAACAGATGGAAGTAATCCATGATAGTAAATATAAAAATTCTGGTCTCTCCTGTAATGTTGGAAATTTACAGGGAAGGGACAATAGGAAACTTCCTGTGGCCAAAGAAAAATTCTTGAGTTGAATGGTGCTTATTCAGGTGTACACATTTGAAAACTTTCCGCATTTCCCTGAAAATAAGACCTAGCCGGACCATCAACTCTAATGCATCTTTTGGAGTAAAAATTATATAAGACCCAGTCTTATTTTACTGTAATATAAGACTGGACCTTATGTAATATAATGTAATATAATACCGGGTCTTACATTAATTTTTGCTCCAAAAGACGCATTAGAGCTGATGGTCTGGCTAGGTCTTACTTTCAGAGAAACACGGTAATAGACAGTATACTACAACCTGTACACTTTATTATGTATAAATTATACCTCAATAAAATTTTGCATACTGATTATACATTTTTTTTCTGCAGAGTATGTTTAAAGTCCCTTACTATTATTTTTTCTATTAAAAAATAGGTACAGTCATGCTGAGCATTTGTTTCAATTAAAAGTATGAGTGAATTTTTCTTTTTTCTCCCATCATTGTCCACCCTGTTCCTGTTAAATGTCACCTTTATTTTAAAAGAAATTACACATTTAGTTGATGTAAATTCATGTTACTATTTCAGGAAACTAATTATAACTATAGTAGTCAATGCATGGTTCGTTTTTTCACTGTGCTTTTGTTTTATGGGTTCTTCCCCCTTTGGTTAAGTATAATTTTTACCATTTAAGTGCCACACTGTCTGCAATACCCAAACAGAGTGAACTTTATTCATTTCTTTACCTGTTTTATGATGAATTTGATTTTGTAGAAACTAGTATTTCACTAAACTAAACAGAACCCAATGGCATGGAATTTTTTGCAAGTTAATTACATTAGGGCTCTGCAAAAGAGTTAAAAGTTGCAGAAAGGAAATAATGAAAAGAACTGCACTATTCATAAACTTAGGGCCAAAGCTGGTATAAGGCAAATTTTGGAAACTGAAAATTTTACTTAAAGAGGCCTGAATGATTGACAAGTGGTTTGTAGAAATGGAGTAAATACACATCATCTGAGATGTATAATAGACTTAGATTTAACCCTATTTTTTTTGTTATTTATGATGTGACCTCTCTGCATTTCAGATATTTTAACTATACATTAAAGCTACCATGTTTCCCCCAAAATAAGACCTGTACCATCAGCTCTAATGCGTCTTTTGGAGCAAAAATTAATATAAGACCCGGTATTATGTTATATCATATTATATTATATTATATTATACCCGGTCTTATATTATATTATATAAGACCCGGTCTTATTTTACTATAAGACCGGGTCTTATATTAATTTTTGCTCCAAAAGATACATTAGAGCTGATGGTCTGGCTAGGTCTTATTTTTGGGGAAACATGGTAGTAATATTCCTATTTGATAATTGTGAATATTAAATGCAATACTGAATGTAAGTGAGTCGGCATGTAGAGAACCTATATAAATATTAATTTGCTTTTCCTTTACCAGGGTGAGGCAGTCAGTCAGGAGATAGTGGGAAGACAACTTGTAGAGGCACAGGGTGTGGATCTGATATTTAGGCAGGAGATGCTGAATATAAATCGGTTTACTTAATTTAGCCTGGAGTTGAAATTGACAGTAATATAATTAGATTGGATGTTCAGGAGATAACTTTACAAATTCTTTGGCCTAAGGTTTTCCCTCCAACTCTGGTTTCTGACTTGCAAAATACCACTGAAGCTTTATTTTAGTATAAATTTAGACTGGGGAAAATATAAACTATAAAATATTCAATCGGTTATTTGAAGTGTTTGAAATAAGTGCCAGTGTTTCTGAAGTAAATTATGGCTTTCAAACTAAGCTTGGGTTTAAAAATAAAGAATTTTACACCAGAACTTCCAAGCAAGTCTCTGTGATCCACAAAGCTTTTCACTGCAGAATTACTTCTGGCCACATTTGCCAACAATATTTTCTCTTCCTTCTGTCCATGCCAAACTCTTCCTTTTGATTCTTAGATAGCTTTCCACATTAGAGAAATTTTCTTACTTGCTTCATAAAAATGAATTCCCAGAAAAATGAAAATCATAGGTCATAGAAATAAATGAGCTTACTAAAGTTCACTGCAGTAATTTAAGTTGGGACATCTGTCACTTTTTGGTCCTTAAACAGTGAGAAGGGGAAAGGATTGGAAACTTTCCAGTTTCCATGCAGGGCAAAAGTTGAACTGGTTATAGAAATGCCAAGGAATGGGGGATTACTTAAGCAAATGTCTATAGCAGTGCTTTAGTGGCATATTTTTTTCCCACTTCCTCATAGACTGAAGACTTTGTAAAACTGAACAAAAATTAAGTACCAAAAAAGATCATGCATTTAAATATAATAGCAGTATCAAAATGCTCTAAACGTTTCCAAATGCTTATACTCAATTGCTGTACTTAATCTGAGGTAGAATAATCACAAACAGTTCAGTGGTTGACATTGGTCCATGGACCACAATTTGAGTAGCCTTGGTATATAATTCATATTAGTTATAATCAATGGTGAGAGGGTGAAACAGTTCTGAAAAAAAAAAAGCAGCAACACATACCGAAAAACCCTGATTTGTAATGTTTGCCAATTTTTATGATAAACTTTCTCCATGGCTGATTTCTAGCTACCAGTACGATGTCACTGAATGCACATTTGGGAAGAAAAGTGCAGAATCCACTCTTCGACCTCTGGAAGACTTCGCTGGTTTAATACTAATTCAAGTAATGGTCATCAGAACTTTTATAGCCCATCTGTTATGTCAGGGAGAAATGTGGCTGGCAGTTGTATTTTTGGGAGTAAGTTCCCAAGGTACACATACTTTTGCTAGGGAATGTGTTTGTTCTTAATAAATTCCCTCATTGAGCAAGTTATCGTGTGCTATATGCTTAGGGAGAGAGACAGAGAAGAAAGACCACCAACCTCATTTGGATGGGGGAAGGATCAGGGAGTTCAGGAAACATTGTAATATTAGAAGAGAATTAGGGTTATTCATTAGAGAATTTGGTCAGAACCACAGAGTATTGTAAGTGCCAGTTATATTCTGCTCTTCTCACATACAAAATCTTATTTACTCCTATCTTAAAACATGAGTTCAATATTGTCTGCATTTTGAAGAAGGTAATCCAAAACTGAGAGGACTTGAATAATTTGCTCATGATCTTGAAGCCAGAAAATGATGAAGCTAAAATTTGGAAAGTGCTCTATCTGACTCCACAGCCCAACATTTTGACCTGTGCATTACACTTAGGTCTTAGACTGTCACTAACAGAGGGAGAGAAGTTGAAAGGAGGATCTTTGCTTTGTAAGTGTTTTCAGTTCTCAAAATTCAGTGAAAATTCTTCAGGGGCCCCATGGAAACCCAGCAAAAGTCTCGTATTGCAATTCATGAAAGTCCAGGTCAAGTCTCTTGTTGATTAATTTGGTTCTTATTTAAACTTTTATGCTCTGTATTCTCCCATTAGCAGAATGGGGACAATAAATAAGCAATGTTAAATGGTGTTTGAGGTTTAAATGGAATAGTAATGGTATATAGTGCAGTATAAATGGTAATTAGTTACTAAATATCATATTTGTAATAATTTCATCATTATGATAATGATCAGCTTAGGAATTGGGCCATCTTGAGCTTATAGGTAAGAACTAGTCGATTTAAGTACCAGGTACTGAGACACCAAAAGTAGGAAAATGAGTACTGATTTAGCTTTGCCTTTGATATCATAAAACATATAGTTGATTTATTTGTCCAGTTTTTTTTTTTACTCACATATGCCTATACCATCTAGATTATGTTCAGATGAATACACATGATACATAGATACAATAAATACAATGCAATGAATACATACAATAGAAAGAAAGTAACTGTAATATTTTTGGTCATTCAGTGTTGCTTTGCATTGTATGTTCATAAACAATTATTTTTCTTAACTGAAAATGTGGACACATGGAATTATCATACTGGCTTATTTAAATTTTTGATTATATCAGTAACACATGTGATATTATTAAGGTATTCATATCCAATATTAGTGAAACAATTCAGATAATGTTAACATGATATATGAAATGCCAAGATCTTAGAGCCACAAAAATATAACTATTCTAAAAAAATGACCAGTTTTATATTATTTGAAGTTGCTGAGTCTGTGATATTGTTAAGGAACAAGAAAACACTCATACATTACAGAAATTCCAGTCTTTCCACCAGCCTCGTTTTTAATACAGTAGCTAAAATCAGCCCTAAAACTTACGTTAAAACACAATAACATCGCTAAACTTCAAGCTTCTCTTCTTTAGCTCCTTTTTCCGCCTCCCCTCCACAAACTTTTCTCTTTCAGGTGCCAGCTGCTCTCCTAACAAAAGTATGCCTCATTGAGAGAAATTTGCTTTTGGAAAATTATTCTCTAAGAGCTTTTACTTTCATATAATTAGCAAATATTGGGTTATGTCTTTCTTGGTATAACTACACACATTGGTTTTTGTTTCCTCTGTCAGTTCCATAAAAGAGTGAAAATCTACAAAGCCCTCCATAATCATCACTTTTGTGTGTGTGTGTTTGTGTGTGTGTGTGTGTGTGTGTGTGTGTGTGTGTGTGTGTGTTTGTGGCTTACTTCAAAAACATCATCATCATATAAAACAGATCAAAGACTCATCTTTAGATGTGTATGTCAGGGAAAAAAAAAGTCATGATAACTTCAGGTACTATGTCTTTTCCTAGAAAGAATTATTTTGATTGAGAAAATTCTTAATAGATTGTCTTTTGTAGGGAAGTCAGGGCTCAGAGGCTAGGCTGGGAGAATGGCTGTGGCCACACAGAGGCAGATAAGTCAAGGGATTTAGTAAACATATGGGAACATTGCAGGGTGAGAGTCTGTAGAATAGTTATTCTGATTTCTCTCTTTTCTACCTCTAGATTTCCTAATGGTGTCTCTCACTGGTTGAAACCAGCTTAATGTCAGAGAACAAAGGGGCCCTTACAGGCAGTCCATATACATCAGACTCCCAGGATACAGAGCAGGGTGACCAAAGATGAAGAGTGGATCAAGGACAAACTGAAATAATTGCACACAATGAGGGCTAAAAGCTCCACCTGATAAATGAATAGGAATGTATATATAATGTCAAGTAGTCTAGAACATGGTAAAAAGAAAATTAAAATGAAAGGTCTTTCTGAGGAACATACCAGAGGCTTTTCGGAACTGCTGAAAAATTTGGACAACAAAAGAATATCCAACAGTAAAGTGGCCAAAGGCCTATTAAGAACGGATATGTGATGCTCATTTTTGCATTGTCAACCTAGTTATGCTGTAATCTGCCTCCACAACCAATACCAAATCACTATACATGCCTTCAGTTAAAGGCATAGACTTTTATTTTTAAAAGCTTCCAATATAGAGCAACTTGAAAGAAAGGAAAGCATTGGATGATAAGAAAATTCACCCTCCCCCCAAAAAAAAAATCAGTGAATGTAGGATCCCACAGCTAGTCCACACTCTGTCCCTTGTAACAGCACGTTTCTTCTGAGAAATAGTGATGTGGGAATATTCTCTGTGAGTCCGCAAATGATGTAGGGGACTTTTGAGTGAGTGAGTGAGTGAGTGAGTGAGTGAGTGAGTGAGTGAGTGCTGGGATCCTGTCTCATGAGACCAAAGAATGGAACCATGGACCCAAGAGAGGCAAAGAGTTTTAAAAAGAGGATAGTTTATTGAAAGCAAAGGGTCAGAGCTCCCGAGCGGGAGGGGGTCCCGAATGGGGGTGCCCAGTGACTGAGGCAAAAGTTCTTGCTTTTATACCTTCCCTTGCCTGCTTGGGGAAGGGGGCTGGTGCTTTCTAATGGAATTCTTCTATCAGGTTTGTCCTGTTTGCCCATCCTAAAGAGATTAATGAACCCACCCTTATCTATTAGATCCTAAAGAGATTAATTTACCCATCCCTCAGATCTGCTCCTTTGTCTGGCCAAAAGGGATTTATGAGATAATTTATTAACCTCAAGGTACATTCTTATATCTTTGTCCTGGAGTGAAGGAGACATTCCAGAACCTGGAGTTTCAGGATATGGCTGCCTTTTGCTTATTCCACCAGGGACCTTCTCAATAAGAGGGATACTGGGTTAGCCTATCTATGTGGAATGGAGGTTGAGTTAAATTTCATTTGACTTTCAGAGGACCAAGGAATCCAGTTGACATCTAAGGTGCACATGGCCTAGGAAAATACACATTAGTATTGTCAGGTTAGTTCCACATTCATATGGTTGAAACACTATCATTTTTAATATAAATGAGAAACTGTAAGTAGGAGTTTCTAAAACAAAATGTGATACTGTTTTCGAATAATTTTCTTATCATAAATTCCTGTTGAACTCTAAGGATAAGTAAAACATCATAAACATTTGGGCTGAGAAAAGAAAATTTACCTTTGGCATTTCCCTTTTGCTTCAATATGTAGTTTCATGTAAAGAAAATTTTACCCACATAAGCTATTTTTCCAGAGCTTGTAATATTGTTAACCCTAGTAAAAAAATAATATATATATATATATATATATATATATATATATATATATATATTTATAGTTAGTAAATTATCTGTGGATTTTTTTCAAGAGCATGCACATATGCATTCAATTTTGTTATGCAGTTGATGATAAATGACATAATCATAAAGTTATTGCATTTTATTAGCTCTTAAGTAGAGAATAAGAAAGTTTCTAACATAAGATACATAAAATACCAACATCTACTTTTTAACACTTGGCTTATGTACCAGAATGTAATAAAAATCTGTGTCCTGTGCTGCCTATTATGAGTTTGATGTTTTTAGTAGATTTAACATAAATAAATGAAGATAATATCAATATAATGCCAGCAGACTCTGCAATTCACTCAGAATACATACTACTTTAATGATCATTTCACACAGGTGCAGAGTAATCAAATTTAGAGATACACTCAATAGATTGGCAAAATGTGGCTGTTTCTAAAATTGCAGAATTTATTTGATGAAATAGTATCTCTTCTCTTGAGAATTTATTAGCATAAAGTGATATTCAGAAAGTTTTATATCTAAATCATCACACCAATGATACATAATCCAAGTCAATTTTCAGAGGAAAAACAATTGTTTTCAAAATCAATGATTACCAAGAGGGTTTATAGAAGTTTAGATAAGTAGTAGCATTTTAATGTTTTATTTTATTAAGTCGCAAAAAAACTTTTGAAATACTGAAAATGTCTTTCTTTCTTTTTGGTTATTCTATGAATACAAATGCATTCTTAATTTGGTTAAAAAAAAATAAAGCCAAGCTGGCATTATTTAGTGACTGAAAATGTTACAAGGATAATGACCCCTTTATTTAAAAAGTATGATTTACACTCAAGGATGCTAGATTTGAAAATTTCCAAAATATATGTAGGTTCCCAATTTCTTTTTGTTGTTTATTTCTGATTTGATTCTCTTTTCATTGCGTAATGCTTTGTGTAATTTTAATCCTTTGAAATAATTAAGTCTACTAAGAAGTAGAGGAAGGCGGGGAGGAGAAGGAGCAGGAGTAGTAGCAGGAGGAGGAAAGTATGGGAAAGAAGCAGAGGAAAAAAGTAGGAGAAAAATAAGAAGACAACCTTAATGGAGTAACAGAAGAAGAGTTGTGCGACTCAACTAAAATGTTTAAATAAAGTTACTACTTTCAAACAGTGAGGATGAAGATATAATTGTTTAAAAAAAGCCCAAAGAGCTTTTTATATGACGTTCCTTAAAATAAAACATGTGGAAGTTTATGATAGCATAATGCTTTTTCTGATTTTGTAATCAATGTTATTTAATATCTAAACCTTCTTAACTACAGAAAATTAGAGTTAGGCACACTACACCTCTATACAATTTAACCTTCACTGTGACCCCTTTTCCTTTTTGTAACTTAGTGCCTTTATTCTGTTTCTTTTGAAGCTCTAAATCAGGTGCTGAGCATTTGTAATGGATTAGCAACAGCAAGTTCATAAAGTTAGAGCAAAAGAACCATTCTAAATTTATTTACAGCTGCTTCACGGATGTTCCTGACACTAGGAAACCTCCTCTGTAGGTGAGAAAATATTTCTATCTTCTGTGGCCTCTGTCAACAGTAGGAATAATTAATGCCAATTATGAAGGCTGTATTTGCTTGAGATGCTTGCTTACTTTGCCATTAGAATATATTTTGGTCATTGTTTTTATTTAGTCAAATTTAAAAGGAAAGTATATTTCATGCATACAGAAATATTTCACCAGTCCACTTTATGAGTGGAATAGTAAAAACATCTCGCTGCATTAGATAAAAAGTTTATAGTTGATAAATAATTTACAATAAGATCAACGTTTCTCCCTATATAAAATAATAGCTATAAAATTTTAAAAGAATTATAAGTTATGTTAATGGATATTTGAGAAATTTTCACTCTCCTTTCCAATTATTGGATGTTTTACAAATCTGTGAATTCTCTAAGCAACCTGATTCTTATAAATCAATGTTGCTCTAATACGTAAGCAGTCTCCTTAACATATTTCCATCCGACTTCTCTAATCAAGGAAACACCTACTTATAACTGGATCTGACACATGATTGTCTCTGACCAACAGCTGCTGCCCTAAACATAACTGTGAAAAAGTAAGGTTACAGCTACCCTTGTTGACAAGAACCCCCCATGTATATTCAGTAACGTTTTATTGTTCTCTACTAGGTTTATTCAAAAAGTTTGTATGCCCATTTAGAAATAGTTTCTAAGGATAAAAGAAATAATTGAATGCATACTCCTTGGAACATTTTCAACGTCTGTTGGAAAGTTTCAGCTATGCTAATATAAACATAATATAGAAGGAAACCCATCAATAGATTCTATTACTCCACGTTTTCTATTTAAGGAATGTAGCTGATGATCACTTACTGCTTTACTCCACAGGAAATTGGCTTAAAAGTGTTTGTGTGTGTGTGTGTGTGTGTGTGTGTGTGTGTGTGTGTGTGTGTGTGTTTAAGTGCTTAAAGAGGGAAAGTACTGAATAATTACAGGTTTCATTAGTTAAAATATGTAAAGACAAATCTTTTGCATTCCAAAACTGTCAGCTCTCAACTAACTTAAATTTTTGATTAAGCTTGGAGAGCAATTAGATTGAACTATTCCTTACTAGCTTACATTTACATGTTAAATTGCATTAAGATCTCATGTCAAGGAATACTTGTGAGAGAGGCAATACTTCCATGAGGATAATATAAACTTTTGGACATGTTAATGTGAAAAAGAAATATGATTGTAGAAGAGTAACTCTAAGCTACTCAATACTATTTTCTGGAGCAGCCCAAACTTTAAGTGTAGGAAGACGTGCTAAAGTCTAAGACTCTTTAAGAAGGCCAGTACTTCCCCCTTTGGGGATACTATTGCTCTCTTCTTTCAAATTCCCATTACAATGTAAGTTTTTCTGTGATGATGCAATAACCAGAATTTAACAAGGGACCAAAATATTTAACATTTTTATGCTTAGAAAAAATTTTGCTATGTAGTATGCTAATTTTAAAATTAATTTTGAAATAGAATACTCACCAGTAGGCTTGTCATATATATGTGCCTGTCATATGTATATACATATACACACCATGCACACACATATCCGTACATGCCTACATGTCATATGTAAGTATTTGATAGTAAAAAATCAAATTGATAAACTGTTAATAAAATGTTTGAACTCCATGTCTTAGAAAAATCCCTCTTAAAGATTTAAAGGATGAGGTTTGAATTTAGGTTTCTCATACTCCTTTGAATTCCATGTCAGATAGTTTGTGCAGAGCTGACCTCTGGCCCTTGTCTTCCTTTCTTTTCCTATTTCAGGCCTCCTTTATTTTTTTCCTGTACCTCTGAATTTTCACTTTGGAATACCTCCTTTCTGTTCATAAAGTACTCTTTAGCATTTTTTAACACAAGTATCTTGGTGATAAGCTATCTATGTTTTTGTCTAAAAATTATTTCATTTATGTTTTGTAAGTTAACTTTACTGTGTGTATAATTACACATTAGCAGTTACTTTCTGTGAGCACTATAAAATATGTTATTGTCTCCTGATCTCTATCATTTCTTCTGAGAACTTATCTGAAATCTAATTGTTCTCTCTTTGAAAGTAAATTGTCTTTTTCAGGGGTAGGAGGCATTGAAATTCTTTTAGAAATTTGATTATGTCTTTCATTTTCAGCAGCATGTATCCTAAGTGCCTTATATTATGATAAGAGCAGGTAAGGTTAGCTAGCATTCATCATGTTTAAGTTTTATAATTTCTTGACTCTGTGGCTTGATTTTTCTCATTATTTTTGAAAACAAAATCCCATTCATCTTTCCTTCAAATTTTGTTTAGGCCACATTCTATTTCTTTTGTTATTCAGGACGCCACTTAGACCTTAATTAAACCTTTTAATTTATCTCCTAACTGTCACATATTTTCTTCTATATTTTCAATCACTTTATATTATTTTTTCTTATTCTGGATAGTTTTCTGACCTATCTTTCAGTTCACCATCTCTCAATTCATCTCTCTCAAATATGATGCTAAATGTACACATTGATTTCTTAATTTCATCAATCATTTTTTTTCTAGGTAGAAACTATCATTGTGGATGTTGATTTTGTTGTTTAAAAATCGTTTTTGGGGTTCTACTAAAAATCTTTGAATCTTTGAGAGTAATAAGCATGGTTAACTTGTATGTCTGTTTTTCTCTTGGTTTTAACATTTTTTGTCTCTCCTCCTGTGCCTGATTTTTTTAAATTGTGGGCTGGATATTAAAGAGAAATTGAGGGAATAACTGGGAGATCAAAGAAATTTTGTCTTTGTTCAGAAAGAATTTATAACTATTTATATGTTTACGTACTTACATTTTTTTTTTTTTAAACTGTGTCAAGGTATTAGTAACCTTAGCTATCCAAGTTCACTCTAACACAATTACAGGTATAACTTGAATGTGAGCCAGGTTCATGCAAGGAGTAGATCATATCTGGTTCACCTTTATTCCTCAGGGTATTCTTTTGGAAATTCCAAACAAAAATATAAAGTTTTTGTTAGGACTCACTCTCCTTGGCTGACACTGATCTGAAATTTAGTTCCTCTAATTCCACAATGTTGTCCAAATCTCTGCACGGTTTTACAGCCTTTGATTTTTCTCTGTAATTGACAGAAACACCTGTCTGTAGCATTGTGAAACAGAAATTTCTGTCACAAAGGAGATGTTCTCTATGCACTTTATAATATAGTAGCCACTAATCTCAGGTGATTTCTGAGCCCTTGAAAGGACACTAGTGCATCTAGGGAACTGGACTGTTGTTTTCCTTTCATTTTAATTAATTAAAATGTAAATACTCAACATGATGCTAGTGGCTACCCTTATTGGGCAGTACCATTTTAGGTGAAGGTGTACCAAAATGCTAGCATCATAATTCCAAGTTCTTGTCTTCTTGGAAATCTTGTCTTCATAATTTTTTACTGCCTTATTAGCTGCCTATTGCCTTCAAGTAGATTTAAGACAATATTTTGCCTAGATTTTCAAGTTTTTTGTTTGTTTGTTTTGAGCAGGAGAGTTGATGCATGTTACCTTGTTTGCCACTTCCAGAAACACAACCTTATTTTATTCATTACTTTTAGAATTTAACAATAAAATTACACTTCTGTTTGGTTCTTGATTTTATTACTGCATTTCTTGACTATGAGCTATGTAAGTTAAGTGATGTAGTGTTACCCATCGGCACCTACCATTTCTCTTGACACCATACATTCTAATGGCTTTTGACAATACCTTTGTGTTTCCATCGCAGAGTTTTATAATACTGGCATTCCGTTTTGTGATTATAATCAAAGTTTTTATTTTCCCTTTTGTATTTTTTGAAAATTATTAAAATAGTATATAATTTTATCACATCATAACTAAGTATGATTTCAAGATTATTAGATAATTTGATTTGATTGATAGACTATGGGGAGATATAATCACATCTCATTCATGGGAGAATGTTCTAAATATCTGTATCAATCTCCCTTTCTCTCTCTCTCTCTTTCTCTCTCTTTTTCTCTCTCTCTCTGTCTTTCTCTTTCACACACATGCACATACACACTTTCAACAATTGCTCAGTTGCTCAGATAAGCTCCCATTTCAGTTTTATTCACACTTACACTACTACTTCTTTCTTATATATTTTTTCTGGCATTTAAAAAATACTTTAATGGTTATATATTTCATATTTTGTTTTTCAATAATATTTTTATTTTGTCATTTTAACATAGCTGTATGCATTATTTACCATGTTCATTTTTATATTTTTTTGGCGATGGTTTTTCCATTCTTTGGAACTCATTTTTTATTTATTTTCTGAACAGCAAACTAATATCTTTATTTAAGTAAATTTTTCATCCGTCTTTTTATGCCTTTACACATCATATACACACTTTCTGCCTATAAGATCTTGGGGTTGCATCAATTCTCTATGTTCTGTAGCTATAGTTTTATTATCTTCTGACTTTTAATGAAGGCAAACAGTAGTTAAACAGCTGGATTTTTCTTTTTCCTTTTCTTTTTTTTTTGTTGTTGTTGGCTAGTTATCCGGTGTGTGTGTGTGTGTGTGTGTGTGTGTGTGTGTGTGTGTTTCTTCATAAGTGCTTAAGGCATTTTAATTACTCTCTGGACCTCAGCATTATTACCTGAAAAATAATAGGTTTGAATTACTTGAATTCCTTAGTTCTAACATTAACTTGGATCTAAAATATATATCTTAAGAAAACAACAACACAAAATTCTATATGTGTGTATATATATTATTTATATTTAGTGCTCTTGTTCCATCCTTTTCAAATTGTTTCTATCTGCATATCTATCCAATTATCTACCCACACATATGGCATACACACATATCACATTTAATACAATATATATAATATATATGTATATATACTTTTAGGTTAAATGATCTAAACTTCTACTTCAATGTAAACATTATACATGAATTTTTATGCTAGGGGGACCAATATAAAAGGAGATAGAATTATTGATACAAATTAACCTTACTTAAATATATACTGAGGATTAGAAACTTTTACCACTATTTAAACATCTTTACATGCTCCTCAATGTATTTTATATAAACTATAAATATTAAATCTATGTAACATGATATTTAGGTGTTTTGACAGACTAAATAGAATGCAAATTCGAAATAATAAGCAGCTAAAGAAAATAATTTGAAAGTCATTGCCTTTCATAGTCAATAATTTATTTTGATATAAATCATTTATATATATTTTAATAAAACAATCTATAAATTGCATTATATCATGAGAGGTGCACAGCAAATGCTTTTTGTTGTATTTTCTTTGTATTTCCTACATAGTTTTTTTTTTTAAAAAGTCTATTTGTAATTAGATATTAAATACTTGTAAATAGATTGAGCTTCTCTGATACAGATGGGTAACAAATCTATGAACTTCATTGTTACCTTTGGGCAAATAATTATTTTTCTTTTTTAATGTGGAAAATTATATTTATATTATTAAAATAGAAATGTACTAGTCTCCCACCATATATAAGAAATAATTATTCAAGGATAAAAATGTAAATATGACCATGCTTTTATATTTAGAGGTATTTAATGCCAATAACTGCTTTTATGACAAACCTCTGAAAATTATTTACAACTGTCTTCTCTTTTAAGGTGATATGTTATAAAGAATATCTAGATCTTTACATGATTGTGCTAGTAGCTCTTTGATTTTTCTAATGAATAAACTCTACTTAATGCATTTTTACAGATAGTATGTAAAAATGTGAACATTTACTTTTAGACTTATCTAAAAGTCTAAATGAAAATATTTCAAGCTATATTATAAGGCTATAGGAATCAAAATGGCATGGTACTGGCATAAAAACAGACACAGAGATCAATGGAATAGAAGAGAGAGCCCAGAAATAAACCTGGGCTTATATGGTCAATTAATTTATGACAAAGTAGGCAAAAATCTACAATGAAGTAAAGACAGTCTATTCAATAAATAGTGTTGGAAAACTGGACAGATACATGCAAAACAATTAAACTGACCTTACATCATGTGTAATAATAAACTCAAAATGAATTAAACACTCAAATGCAAGGCTCAAAACCATAAAATCCCAGAAGAAAACTTAGGCAGTAAATTATTTGACATTGCTTTTAGTAATGTTTTTGTTGATGTATCTCCTTGGACAATGGAACAAGAGAAAAAAATAAACGAATGGGACTACATCAAACTAAAAAGTTTTTGCACAGCAAAGGAAACCATCAACAAAATTAAAAGACAACCTACTGAATAGGAGAAGATATTCACCAATGATACATCCAATAAGAAATTAATATCCAAAATTTTAAAGAATTTATACAACTCAACACCAAAAAAACCAAACAATCCAATTAAAAAATGGGCAGGGGACCTGAAATGACATTTCTCCAAAGAGCATATACAGATGGCCAATAGACATGAAAAGATGATCAATGTCAGTAATCATCAGAGAAGTGCAAATTAAAACAACAATAAAATGTCACTTCATACTTGTCAGAATGGCCATCATCAATATATCAACAAACAAGTGTTGATGAGGATGTGCAGAATTGAGAACCCTCATGCACTGTTGGTGGGATTTCAAATTGGTACAGCCACTATGGAAAACAGTATGGAGGTTCCTCCAAAATTAAAAATAGAACTACCTTATGGTATTTATCCGAAGAAATCCAAAACACTAATTTGAAAAGACATATGTACCCCTATGTTCACTGTAGTGCTATATACAATAGCCAAGATATGGAAGCAACCCAAGTGCTCATCAACAGACAATTGGATAAAGAAATGTCACACACACACACACACACACACATATAATGGATTATTATTCTGCCATAAAAAAGAATCAAATCTTACCATTTGCAACAACATGGATGGCCTAGAGGGTATTATGCTAAGTGAAATAAGTCAAACTGAGAAAGACAAATACCTTGTGATCTCACTTATATGTGGAATCTAAAGAACCATAAAAATGAACAAACAAAACAGAAACAGGAACCATAAAAATGAACAAACAAAACAGAAACAGAAACCATATACATGAACAAACAAAACAAAACAGATTCATAGATACAGAGAACAAACTGATGGTTGCCAGATGTTAGGATTGGGGTCCTGGTAAAAAAGGTAAAGGGAGTAACACATACAATTGTTAGTTGCCAAATAATCATGGGGATGTGAAGTACAGCATAGGGAATATAGTGAGTGATATTGTAATAACTACATATGGTGCCATGTAGGTCCTAGACTTATTGGGGGAATCACTTTGTAAATTATATAAATGTCTAAACACTATGTTGCACATCTGAAACTAATAGAAAATAATACTGAATATCAACTTCAATTGAAAAAAAAATTAGTACTGAAAAAAAAAATGCTGCTTTATACAATCCAAACCAAAGGTCACCTTCTCTGAGAAGACTCCTAGACTCCCTCAGGCCAAATTACTTGCTTCCTCCCAGATAGTAATATATTTTTACCATGGCAGAGCTTTTCAGAGTGCCTTTTTTTTTTTTTTTAACAGATATTTATGTCTGCACCTTCTGTTAATAATCTAGTACATAGTTGTCCAAGAACTTCCTGCAATGATAGTGCTGTATCTGTGCCACCAGCCACACATGGCTGTACAGCAGTTGAAATGTAGCCATGTATAGTTTTTTGTTTGTTTCTTTTTTTTAACTCTTTGCCTCTTCCTTGTGGAACTCCTAAAATAGGTGGTTAAAAATTTAGTGAAGTGCTCTGCTCATATAATTTATGTTGAATCACTTGTTCATTTCTTTTTTTCCCCTTCTTCTGCCTCCCCACCCCCTACCCCCCACTCCAGTTCAAGCCATTGTTTCTCAGTTGTGTAGGACACAGCTCCCTGGCTCATGCTGCTATTATGAGCCTTGTGCTCCCCCAGCTGAGGCAGTCAGTTGTAGGTTGTTGGTTGGCCGCTCACAGCAGCTGGCTGCCAGCCACTCACGCTGGCCATGGGCCACTCATGGTAGCCCACAGCAGCCCAGCTCCAGGGAGCACGGTTGTTCACAATCTTAGCTGTAGAGGGCGCAGCTCACTGACCCATGTGGGAATTGAGCCGTTGACTTCCGCGTTAGGAGCTCGGCACTCCAACCACCTGAGCCACCGGGCCAGCTCTGATTTCTTTTTTTCAAAAGAAAAGGAAGAGTAAATTTTAATTTTTATTATTTAGTTGAAAACATTGATTCATATTTATAATAACATGTTACTTTTACTGTGAAACAAAGACATGTAATATGATTTTTTACTACCTACTGTAGATTCTTCAGAAATTCAAAATATAATCATGGCTCTAGAAAAACATATTTTTAAATTGAGGAACATAATCTTGATATTTAAGTGTAAAGATTTTAATTTTTTTTAATTTAAATACCCTTTTCCTTTTCCCAGATACAGAACATTTTTATGCAAAATATTTCTTCAGTACAAAACAGTTCTTTAGTGTTAGACCCACAGCAGAATTTAGTAGAGAAATCTTTCAAACATACTTAAGAATGAATTATTAGGCCTTTTTAAGACCCCAAGGAATAAAGGTACAAAAACATTGATTGTAGTTTATTGAAATGGAGACCATAGATCAATTCATATTTTATTGAAAGCCAGGCAAGCATTTTAGAAACATAACACACATACTATGTCATTTGGAAAAAAAAAATTGCACACTCAGAGAAATGCACACATAGAGATACATGCATACATAAACATACATACATCAATGTACATACACTTTATACACTTACAGATATACACATATATTGAGTAGCAGCAGTAGTACAGTTGTTAAAACCTTGTAATCTGAAGCTAGGACCCCTGAGATTAAATCCTGACTTTACCACTCACATTCTTCATCTGAAAAGTTGGATCACAATTTTGTCTTCATGGGTCATATATATATAAGTACTAAATGAGCTGCTCCTTATAAATTTTTAGAACAGTGGTTGACAAATCAGTAAGTGTGACTAATTTTTGTATTTAGTAAGTGTTAGCTAATAGATATATGTAGGTTTAAAAGCAGATACAGACAATAGTGCCAAACATATGTTTTCAAGAGATGAATTTGCACAGGTAGATAAAAAAAATTTTAAGTTAATCTGATATACATATAATACTTTTAAATGTTCAGAAATTTTACCAAACCATATAACCACTTAATTTGAAATTAGTCAATATAATTTTTCTCTTGTTACATTACACATGTCATATTCCGTATTGTACCATATTGTGTTATTTAGAAGATAAGCATGACAAATATCAATTAAAACATATGGATAATGGTAGTAGACAGTAAAATTTTTATATGATACTAAGTTGGATGAACTAAATTGTGGTGTTTCTGTTTCTCCAATACTGCCTTAACAGTTGAGGGAAAGAAGCCACTACCTGTTTCATCTATACAGCATGATGGTATGTGGACATAAGGTAAATGATATAGACTTGAATGAAGGTTGTGGAAACAGACATGGAAAGTAGTGGAGAGAAGATATATTTTGGAGAGGATATATTATGAGCCAACAGAACCTGCTGATATATTGAATATGAGACATGAAGGAAATTATAAATAATGCCAATATGAAGAATAATAGATTTTTGGCCTAACTAAATTGTGGAATATTGGTGTTATATATTGAGATAAGGATGGGTAGGGCAGTGAGAAATGCAAGGAAAATGAAAGAATAAACTCTCATAAATCTAGCAAATGCCTTTGTGATTAATAGGAATAAGGAAAGTATTTTATGGTTTATTTTAAAAATCAGTAAATTATTAAAGCATAATCTATTATTACATAGCAGGATAATACATAGATCATTCATATTATGTGGAATTTGGCTAAAGTTCTAAAACTAATGATAATCACTGCTAAACCCTTTCACATTCTAATGACATTACAGGAGAGTTGCTAAACATTGTGTTCAGAGCTCAGCGATGGATCACCATGGCAGTCCTTTGATTTACCTCTTCACTAAATCAGAATAAGCATTAGTTGCAGAGAGAGTTAATTTATGCTATAAATGTTAATTTATTGCTGTTGTATTGTGGCATTTCTTGTCCCCCGATTCAGGCCTACCAGTTAAGGGAAAGAAAGCACTGCATAAGTATCATCTGTAAAGCATGATGGTATGTGGACATATGGTAGATTAACATTTCATTTTCCAGTTGGCTGCTTAGTGAACTGTAGAATCACATTCACCCTGGTAGAGCAGAGCAGAGTGTGGTAGGATAGATACTCAGATGGTTTGGCACGTGTCACCTACAATTTGAGAAATAATAGTGAACGGTGCCATCTTATTGCCAGGAGAGAATTCTAAAGGAAGAGGGATAAGCACTACAGTCCAAACAACAATAACAATGGAAAGAACAATATACAGTCATGTATATGGACAAGGGGAAAAACTACAACATAAGGATACAGTAAGCCTAAAAACCAAATGATGCAAATAATATAGTATAAAGTATAGCATGAAAATACTAACCAACCAAACTCTTGTTGCTATACTAAAATGAGATGCAGTTGATATTTAGGCAAGTAGAAGTATAAAGAAATAATATATAATTTAGAAACTTTGATTTTATCATTAAGATAATGATTGTGAATTAAATTCTAATGGAGTCAAAACGTTTAGAGGTTATAGTTTTTAAATGTTAGTAAAGAAAAGAACTGAAAATAAATGATCCAAGCATCCATCACAGTAACTATATAAGAAAGATTAAAAAATATTAAACTCAAAAACTACAGTCACCAATAATGTATGGTATACTTAAAAAATAATTCAGAGAGTAGATCTCTGTTAAATTTTCTAACCACAATAAAATATTTGTTTTTAAAAAATAACAACTGAAAACCTTTCCTTAAAAATAGCAAATCTCTAATAAAAAATCATTTTCATATCTACTGAAATCTATTTTAAATTGCAAATTTGCACACTCTTTTAAATAATTGGAAAACAGGAAACACTAAACAATTCATTTTTTAAGAGGCCATCATAATGTTAGTATTACAACAGGATCAGAACATTACGAAGAAGGAAAAGTACAGGCTAACCTCACTTACAGAAATAAGGTCATACCCTAAAAAGTTGTAATCCCAGTTTGTTAAAGTTGCATGTATAATTTATTTAGAAAGTATATATACAGCATGACAGAGTTGAGTTTATTCTGAGTACTTACTGTTGATAAATATATTAAAAGTATGATTGGCCATACTAACATAATAAAAAAGAAAGAAATCAACATCCTCAGTAGCACAAAAATCATTTGATGAAATTCAAAATCCATTAAGAAAATTCCCTAGGAAATTAGACATAGTCAGGATGATCATTATTATCATAAAGACTATCAAGAAAAAAATCTCTACAGAATATCACACTAAATGCTGAAATGACGAAATTATTCCTTTTGAAATCAGGAAAAAGTCAAAGACTACTGTCACCACTTCTATTAATATTGTGCAAATACCACACAGTAAGAAAAAGAAATGGAAGGTATTAAGATCGGAAAGGAAGCAAAATAATGCCTCATTGTCAGAAAAATAATATATAACTGAATAAATAGGAAATCCAAAATAATCTTGGGATATCATTAGATTAACAAAGCACTTTAGCAAAGTTGTTGCACTTGAGGTCAATATTTTTAAAAATCACATTTCAAAATTAGCAATAGAATACTAGAAAATAATTTTTTATGACACCATCTGCAATAGCACACAAAGTATCAATATCTATGAACCAGTCTAAAGAACATTGTGCAAAAGTTCTTTAAAGAAAAATATAAAATATTGTTGACAGAAATTAAAGAAGTCATAAATAATTGAGTTACGCCATGTTTATGGATTGAGAGAAGCAAAGGTACAAAATTTCTTCAATTTGATCTCCAGTTTCAGTGCTATCCATAACAAAATCCCAGTCTATTTTTTATTATTGCTCTTGTTGTTTGCTCAAGGTAATTGTAAGAAATAATAATAGTAGCTCAAGAACAGCTAACACATACTTTAAAATAAACCACTGAAGTTGGTGGACTTGCTCTACCAGATATCAAGATTTATTTTAACTCTACAATAAATAAGATAATGTAGAGTTGTCACAAATATAGAAAGGTGACAAAATAAAATAGAAAGTCCAGAAAATGACTCATATATATATGGATTTCAAATTTAATAAAAAGTGACAATACAGAAGAAGAAATAATGGCCTTTCCAATAAATGGTTCTGGTGTGTCTGTATTTTCATACATAAAGAAATGAAGCTTGACTTCTACTTTAAACCATATGTAAAAATGTATTCCAGTTGGATTACAGAACTTAATGAAAGGGTAAGAGATAAAGTCTGAGAAAAAAACAGAGAGAATACATTTTATGATCTTACAATAGGTAAAATTTCCTTAAATAGGACACAAAAATGATTAAACATAAAGAGATAATATTAACTGAAGTGAAATTAAGAGCTTCTCTTCACTAGAAAAGAATAGGAAAACAGAGAGAAAATATAATTCCAACATTTTACAAAACAAAGGATATTTACAAAAGAGAAAGGATTATATAAAGACAAAGAGTTTGTCTCCAGAGTATTTGTTTAATTCCTTCAAATCAATAAAAAAGGCAATACAAGAGAAAAATGACAAGTTATTTGAATAATCATTTCATAAAAGAGAATATCCAAATAGCCAATACACATATGAAAATTGCTAATCCTCCATAATTAATAGGGAAGCAAATTAAAATCACAAAAGAGTACGTTAGATATCTGTTGCTAATGTTTAAAAATTGCTGAAAATTCAAATATGGCAAGGATATGAGGGAATGAAAACTCAAAATAATAAATTGATAAAATAACTTTGACAAATTTCTTTTTCTTTTTATTTTAATAGTCAACCCGGAATGATACCATCCATTAATCTCTTTCTTTCTTTCTTTTTTTTTGATTAAAGTTTATTGGGGTGACAATTATTAGTAAAGTTACATAGGTTTCAGATGTACAATTCTGTAATTTCTTGGAAACTGATGCTAGACATAAGCATACACAATGTTCTAGCAATTGGCATCCATAGGAGGAGACCCTAGCAAAATGCAAATTTGAATGAATCAAAAATTACCTACAAGAGTATTCCCAGCAATGCAATTTTTAAGAACCCCAAACTGGAAGAAAAAATTGTCAAGTGAGCATGAATAGATAAATCTATATTTATGCAATATAATACTATGGAGCAGAGGTTACCAAACAGTTTCTATAAAGGGTCAAAGAGAAAATGTTTTAGGCTTCTTGAGATATGTTTCTAATTTAACTACTCAACTCTGCTTTTATAGCATGAGAGCAATATAGACAATACATGAATAAATGGTTGTGTCTCTGTTCCATTACAATTTTATTTTCAAAAACAAGAAGGCCAGAATTGGTCTGAAGTCTGTAATTTGCTGATCCCTACTGCAGGGAAAAAAGCAAACACACACACACACACACACACACACACCAAAACTACAGCTAAACAAAACAACACTGATAAGTCCTCGCACAAATATGTTGAACAGAAGAAGTCAGACATTGAAAACAAAACAAAACAAAATCATAATTCTAATAAAGAACTAAAGTACTTTGAGAAATGACTTATTCTAGATCTGGAGGAGGGAATATGCAAGATGAGCCTGAGCATCTTGTATGGTTAGGAAGTAATCAAGGGCTCAAAAAACTAAGTGATGACAGAGGGGTCTTTTAAAAAGATACAGAAACCAAACAAACAAGTTCTCAGCGACCAACACTGGAAATATTTCAACAACAAAATAAATAGAGTACTGGATCATAACCCAAAGTATAAAATAAATATACTTGAGTCCATATGGATGTAAATAAATGCTTGAATAAATAAATAAATGGGGGATAAAGCCCAATCCCCCATGCAGAAGAATTCCAAATAATTTATGTAGATATTCTACCATCAAGGAGATAGCTCTCTACTCCTTAAATGTCGGCTGCACATAATGACTTCCTTCCAAAGAGTACATCCTGGAAATGGGGATTAAAAAAAAAAAAAGAAAGAAAGAAAAAAACAGTGACTTTACAGTGGAGAAACCTGGCAAACACCACTCAGCCTGGTGACTAATATTAGCAGTACCTGTGATGAGTCATGCACAGCTGAGTGTAGACAGACAATGCTCTGCTAGTGCTGTAATACTGTAAATACTGGACTCAGGAACTTTCATTAGGAGAAAATTGAGAGAATGTAAGTCTTGAATGTAATTGGACTCTTCATCTTGGAGTGGAGTTGAAAATGCTTTATAGCCCAAGTGGCCATTTCCTGCTTTTCACGAGCAGTTGCTCACATGTAATGATGGGGTAGAGGGTGAATAGGAATTGGCTATCTTCAAAGCTAGGTTAGAAAAGCTGGGTTGGGGTGTGTCCACCTTGCAAATGTTCTATTTAACATTTGGGCTATATGCATTTGGTGTATACCCTTGATATGATGTGATGTGAATGGTACTTCACCCCTGCGGTCTTCCTTTTCAGTCTAATAAAGAGAAAAATATCAGACAAACCCACACTGAGGAACATTCTACAAAATACCTACCAGTACTCCTCAAATCCATCAAGGTTATCAAAAACAAGAAAAGTATGAGACATGGATCACAGTACAAATGAGCTTAAGAAGACATGATTACAAAATTAATGTGGTATCTTTGATGGTATCCTATTACAGGAAAAGAAGGGACATTCAGTCAAATCTAAAGAAATACAAGTATTAACTTTAGCTAATAATTATGTATTAATATTGACTCACTAGTTATGGTCAATATATCATCATATAATGCAAATTTAAAGAACCTGAGAAACTGGGTACAGGGTACACAGGAACTTTTCTGTAAATCTAAAATTATTGTGTATGTTTACTAAAATATGTAATTATGATTCCATTTATATAATTTTTTAAAAAGCAGACAAAAGCAAACTATAGTGTTTAGACATACATGCTTGAATGGTAAAATATAAAAGAAAACAAGGGAGTTATTTTTCTTATAGTAAGGTTAATAATAGCCTTGTGAAAAAGAAGTAGACAGCAGTTGGGAGATAGAATAAAGTGGACTTTAGAGTTGCTGGCAATGTTATATCTTTTGACAAGGGTGGTGGTAGCAAAGCATTTTCTTGTAGTAAATCATTGAGCTGCATATTTTTCCATACTTTTCTATATCTGTTCTAAATATATTTTCCTTCTTCCTTCCTTCCTTCCTTTTTCCTTCCTTCTTTCCTTCCTTCCTTCCTTCCTTCCTTCCTTCCTTCCTTCCATCTTTCCTTCCTTCTTTCCTATCTTCCTTCCGTCTTATGTATCATCTATTATCTATCCATCCATCCATCCATCCATCCATCCATCCATCCATCCATCCATCTATCTATCATATGGAGAGATGTCAGTTTGATAAAATGAGGGGATTCCAGAAAGGAGTTGCTAGGGGAATACCATGAAAGAAATTAGTTGAGCCAGAGATTGCATCACCAACATCAGAAAACTCTGCAAGGAAGTGTCCTTACAGAGGTCATTCAAAGTCATTCTGTCTTATGATTCATGAGAGCTAAAATATGAAGTTCAACCACACAGAGAAAATTGAACAAGATTATAAAAATATCATCTATGTGCACTCCTTTTACTTTACTCTCTTCCTGTACTCAGTCCAGATCATGGAGGAACCAGCCATAGGAGGGAAAAAAAAAGATAAAGCGATTAAAATAATTGAAAGTGATTGAAAGGCTATATCCCCTTTCCCAGTGAGGCTTCCATCTATGAATTAGCCTGTTTCTGGGGAGAGGTGGAATATTAAAATTGAATGTAACATTGGTATATTCATATTGGGGAACATAAAACTTGTATTAGGACCCAAATTCCATGAGATCGGCACCTAATATTGGCAAGATTTTGAGAAGAGAAAATTCCAAAGCATGTTTAGTTAGATAAAATTAAGGCCTTATTAAATTTACCCCATTATATATTTCATTGCAATATAAATCCTAAACATGTAGTTTAACTTAAAACACAGAAACACGCACACATGTCTATTTTTAAAGGTAGAAATTTTTAGATGGATTTCTGTTTTCTTTCTTGCATAAACCACACCCATGACAAATTATATATTTTTTTCTATATCTTGTTTCATTGAAATCGTAACAAAAATTTACAAATACTAGCAATTACATCTTAATATGGAATCCTTCTAGATGTGTGCCATTTTGTTTCTTCCAAGCATTTTCAGCTTTATAGTTCATGTCCTTACGTAAGTTGTTTAAGGAACTCATATTCATCAAATCTTTCCAAAGCTTTAAAGTCAGTTTTCATTAAATGATAGCTTTTTGGATTAATATTTATTATGTTTTTATAATGTGCATAATACTTAAATTCCATCTATTTGTGAACAAATATCAAAGACACTTGACAAATTTTGAATTAATTAGTGTGGAAGAAGTGTTCTGGGCATCTGTTAGCATGTGTTTGCATGTGTTATGGAGTTAATGAACACTAAAGAAATGTAGCATACCACTTAAGTAGATATCATTTAAACGTCTTCTACTACCTGAAGTTTGAGTTACCTATGGGCTTTCCAGTGGTGATGTCATGGATACCATTTGTACTGTTTATGTATTTCTGGCACTCTAGAGGGTGGTCTCAGACTACATGTGTTGGCCGATGCTGGTACATAGATGAAGCTATGAAAATGGGTGAGATTACCCAGGAAGAGAAAATAATAATAATAATAATAATAATAATAATAATAATAATAAAGAACAAAGCTCTAGGTAGTGCTCTGAAGAAGTGCAAAATGAGAGTCAGCAAAAAGGACACAGAATCAGGAAAGTAGAAAGAGAGCAGAGACTGAGGTAGGGAAAAAATATCCAGGATAATTTGATATCAGCTAAACTCAGAGAGATGATGTTGAGAAGGAGATGCATGCATGAATTCCAACTTTGACGCATGCTCCTGAGAGTTTGAATATGACAAAAATTGAAGTGACCATTGGATGGATTTAACAACTTGGCATCCTTTGATAACGGGGAACAGAGCATGTTCAGTTCCCTTGTGAAGATGGGAGACAGATGACTTCCCAAGAGTTTGGGAAGGAAATAAGGGGGAAGAAAGCAGAGGTGGTATAATCTACATATCCAAGCCATTTTGATGTGAAGAGAATGAGAAAGTGGCTAGGAGAAAGAAACACTGAGAAATATTTGAATACATACGTAATTTTTGGATAATGAAACAGTAGGAAGGGCCAAGTTGAAAGTTCTCAAAAGAGAAAAGGGTTATTAAAGACAAAATGTCCTATACAGAACATAAGTTGGAGTATTAGCTTTTAGAGAGACATTTAGTTCCTAATAAAAAGAAGTAAATGGGAGGATGAACATACTTCCAAATAGGGTAGTAAAGTTTGTAGAGAGAATTTCTAAAAATCCTTAAGAAATAGTTTCTGTTTCCTCCATAAAATATGATATAATGTCATTAGCTAAAAGTGATTATAGTGATCTTGGTAGTAGGAACCAAAGGGTATATGAGAAATTTGATGATAGGTGAGAAAGAATCAATCAAACTGCATTTTTTCTTTATCGTTTTCTTTTTCTTTTTTTTTTTAGAAATTGTAAATAAGCTTCAGGGGAGATATTTTCAAACATGTAATGTTTAATATCTGTTTGAAGTTTGATATCATATACTTAGAATCAAGACAGTAAAATTTTTAATGTAAAATGGTTATTTGTTTTTTCCTGTAAAATTTAACCATTCAGGTACAAACAAAGAGAAAACAAATACTTGGTTCCAAACAGAATATGGCTTTTGTCAAGATGTAAACTTGTGGGTTTATATAAGGGAGAGATTATGGTGATGGACCGTAGATTCTAACCTGTACTAAGGCAGCAGAATGCATTAATTAATTGTAAAATTATGGCAGAGATACTGCATTGGAGTTAATGTTAAATGTTTAACAGTAAAATAGTTTTAGACAATCTTAACTATGTCATACATGGGGATCTAGGCTCACCAAATTAACTTTTTTAGGACATCAGAGAAATAATGGTTTGTTATTGTGTTTCACCGAAAATAAGGCCAGGTCTTATATTAATTTTTGCTCCAAAAGACGCATTAGGGCTTATGTTCAGGGGATGTCATCCTGAAAAATCATGCTAGGGCTTAGTTTCCAGTTAGGTCTTATTTTTTGTGAAACACGGTATTAAAATATCTTCCCTTTTATTTAGATGGGTTTCGAAATATACTTTGACCAAAATACTTAAACGGGTGTATCCATATAACCCCATTGTAGATTTTTGTCCATTGAAATGAGATTGTAGATCAATGAAACATGTCCAGTACTGTCTAGGGTTTGCAAATAAAACATGAATGTGAAGGTGCTTAAAATTGAAACCAGAAGTCAGGGCATTGGTTGCAGAGAATAACAGTCAGCTGACATCAAGAGAAAGATTCCACAGAATACTTAGAACCTTAAATGTTGCTGTTCTAGTTCTAATTTTAAAGATGAGCTTTTTGGTTATAGTTAGATTGATATTAAAAAGTCGTTAAGTTTGCTAAAATAATGTTTGGTTTGGAACAGCCCTTCTTAATTTGACCATCTTCTCTCTCCCCGAGACATTGCTCACGGCCTAATTGTTGCTCCTTTTGCTTCAGATTGTGTGTTCCCATGTATTTATTTATTTTTACAGGCAGCTTTCAGCTACATGCAACATTGTATCACATTTTATGAGTCTGTAAGAGGAGTCTCTTAAATTTAGATGTGATGACTAAATAAAATCTTTTGTTTATTGCTTGCTAAGTCTCCCTCCGCACCAAAATTTCTACAAATAATCAGTTTTTTTTTAAAGCTATTATTCATATATATTCAAGCTCAGTGAGTTCTAAGGCCCAACTAAATTATCGTTTTGGAGCTGGGACAGCATTTACGACAGAATCTGCTTTCATGTAGGAAGACAGATCATCCTAGTATTCTAATACTATTAATTAAAATGCTATCAGATATGTAACATTTGAAGGAGACAAATTGAAGGACATTTTTAAACAGTTCTCTAGATTAAGCCTGTGGTTGGCTCAGTCTTCATAAAGCTGATCACATGATACATTTTTAGAGAAAGAAGTTCCAGGCATATGGATTTGGTACATATGTCATCCTACAAAATTACTGTCAAAATGCAAGATGAGAATTACAAGAAAAATGCACCAAAATAATTTCAAAAAACAGTTATCTCTCCCAAGATCTTAGGCAGTCACTGCGGATCTTCCTGGCAGCATAAAGCAGCGGGAGCCAGCTAATGAGGCAAGTCATCCGTTATCATTGCTGTGCTTAGCCTGATTTAGTTATCTGAATCAAAATGACAGATTCAGGAGGAAGGCTCCTGGGAACTTGACTGAAAATGTTATGTTGATGTAACCATGCATTGATCAGTCTGGTGGAGTGCTTCTTAGTCTCCATGCCAACAATAAAAAGAAACAAAAAATAGAAGGTTAAAGAGCATGCTTAGGAAAACATATTGGGCAAGATATTTTCTTTATAAACAGTCTGAGTTAAACATTGAAATAAGCTTCATGCCCTGACCAACCTAGGGCTTCTCAACGTATAAGAGGTTTTATAAAGTAATTTCAGCTTGTCAGAAACAATTTTCCTCTTTCCCTTTAGGATTACTTATAACTTTAGCTTTTGCAACTATAACCCATGTTATTGGCAGCCTATTAACTTTATTCCAGTGTGAAAACAGCAAGATTTAACTCTTTCTGTCCTTTCCTAATCCTCTCCTGTTCTCCACAGCCAGCAGTAGACAGCTGGTTTTAACGTACGTTTGACATGCTAGGCATGAATTTAAGAGGCTTGATAAAAGAGGTACTGAAAATAAGAAAAAGATCCAAATTACCTGCGGGGAATACATGCTGTTGACAAATAGCTCTGTCTGCTAGCCTTCAGTTTGAGAAAGATTTTTGATATTTTTGATCAGTGGGCTAGACAGATTTTTCTTGTTGTGGGCAAACCATCAACATTTAGAAAATAGCATAAGGGGCACATTAAAAGCCACATATGATGAAGAAAAGATTGCTCTTCTAAAGATAGAATAGCTCATTGCTCAAACCTCATTCAGTCAAGGATATCAGAACTGAAGATCATTGATAAAAGAGTTTTTTTGTTTTTTTTTTTAAACATGCTTGTGTTATCATTACAGGACATGAACAGAACCGAGAAGAGAGGATCCCACACACATCCCTCCATTTGATGTGCTTGGTTTATCTTATGCTAAAGAATGAAAATGTATAAAACATCTTTAACTACTCCCCTGGAGTCATTTAAGTTGATTTGGGCATCACATTAGGATTTAACAATTTTCTAAACTGATCCAATTTAATGCTTTTTAAAGACATAGCTCTCTTGGTCTTTCAAGCAGCCTCACTGCATCTCCAAAACAAAGTGCCCAGCTGTATAAATGAATGAAATAAGGAGCTGTAGGAAGCCAAAATCCTAATTTTAACCACATGCTGGAAAAATGAGAATTTATCTGTTTCATCCAAGTTTTTTCTTCTCTCTTAAATGGGAACACTGCCTTTATTGGCGACTTTTCCCTGGACTGTTGACTTGGGGTTTAATCTAAGCTGAGCATAGTAGGAGGCCAAGAAAGGAGAACTACCCCTATTAGCACATCTTTCCAGGAGTATCCACAAGTACCCACATTCACAGGGATACTTGTGGACCCTGACCTCCCCATGGCTAGTCATAATGCAGGGACCGTCCTACAAACCTCTGAAAACCCCTAAAAATATTCAGGCTTTGGTGCTAATACCAGGGCAAAAAGAGTGGTCTACTCGAAGCCTGAGGTGGAACAAGGTCAGCCTTAGGAAGTTATGTTGGTCTGCGTTCTGCTCTGAGCACAGGGTTTTTGTTTGTTAAATTTATTTTTGTATTAGTTTCAGGTGTACAAAGCAATGTAATAGTTAGACTTTTAAACCCCACAATGTAATAGACATTTAATCCCACCCCCCAAGCTGGGGGCAGGGTGAAAGAGGTGAAGGCATTAAAAAATACAAATTGGTAGTTAATACAGTATGGGGAACATAATCAACCGTGTTGTAAAGATCATGTAGGGTGCCAGATGGGCACTAGACTTATCAGGGGATCACATCATGGATGGTGTAGATGCCTAACCACTGCGCTGTACACCTAAAGAGCTGAAGTAGAATAATATTGAATGTCAACTACAACTAAATATATAAGTGTATATAGTCATGGGATGTGAGCACAGGTTTTATTCTGGAGTCTGTGTTGACTTCTAAAGCCAGCTCCTCAGCTGCCAGCCCCATCCACATGGCCCTAGAAAGATCTGTGCATCCCTCGTTTGAGGGACCAGGAAGAAGTGAGAATCCCATCAAATGACTTATTGTCTGCTGGTTAACCATTCTAAAGTCCTGCTCTTCTCTTCTCACGCTTATGATGTTTTCATTGTTCTTCTTTGTTTTCTTCATTTTCCTTAGTGCACTTAATTTATTGTGTGATTGACTGACACTCTCTTACTCTGACACTTTCCTTTCCTTATAAAATCCCTCTGCTTTCCCTTGAAATTCACTGTGACTTGAGGGCTTTCTCAAAAATTCTTTATGGCATCTATACATTTTCAGGGAGGAAACTGAGAAATATTGAAATTTTGAAAATTATGTCCTTGCTTATGAACAACCACCCACCCAATAAGCTAAGAACCACATACAATGAATTATGACCCAGAAAAATATACTATAATGGGAAGAATAAGACAAAGCATATCATATCTGAGTTTCCCTCAGAGGCTTATCCAAACAATGAAAGCCCAGAGTGAGGTTCAAACTAAAGTAAACAAGCTGTGGGGCAGCTGGTTCTCCTTGGAGCATATCGCACAATGCAATGAACTTGAGCTCCTGCTAGGAGGCATTGAGTTTCAGGTCCAGGACGTTGGCCCCAGCTGCACTTCGCCAGCTCGAAGTGAGGGAAGGAAGAAGTAGGGAGCTGCATGCATGCCCCCAAAGTTCCGTGACAGCCTTAAGAGAAATTCTTAGAGCTAACAGATCACTCACTGACTGAATAGTAAAATTTTACATTTAGATCTTTTCTTTTCTTTGACATTTGCAAGAGAAAGACATTTCTGAAACTGAGCAATGCCTTTCGTAATACTTCCAAGAGATAATTTCTAAGGAAACACCTTTATTTTCCTACACCCTCACACTATCTTCTCCCTTTCTGTTTTCTTCCTTAATTTCTTTTCAATGCTCTCATAAACAATAGCAAGAACAAGGTTTGTCTTATCTTTTTGTGAAAGATTAATTGACTCATTTCTCTTGGAGTTCATATTCAATGATGAATTAAAGAGCAAGTTGAAAATTGCTATACTATACACATTTTAATAGAATTCTAGCTGAAATCTCCACAACTGTCAGCAATTCCAGAACAACCCAAACCATCAATAGTTACGATTTCATGCAGGGAGATTTTATAGAGCCACCTGGTCTCTGCTGGACCAAAATAGTTATGCAAGCTTCATTGTTTTAGATTCCCTGTTGATTCATGTTCTTTGTGATGGCAAATTAAAACGATCACGTATTATCATCACTGCATTACATCTGCTATATGTTTAAAGATATCCTAACCTTGACACTAGTGATCTGACGACCATACAGAGAGCACACCACACATTATACAAAATAAACTGGTCAAATGAAAGTTAAATGCACGTTTACTTTTCAGATTTATTCTTCAGAGAAACACAGCTATCAAAAGCCCAGTGGGGGGGGGGGGAATTGGATTTTCAAACATGAACAAGTTAGTTAAAGGGCTTCTTATTTATAAAACAAACCCCAAACCAAAAGAAACTAAAAATAAACAAAGTAAATGAACCAGCTTGTTTTATAAAGGGAAAGGGGAGAAGCACATTTCCTGCCAGATAAGTAACCTCTAATATGATATGTGCAAACTGTTAAGAGAAAATATTCCAAATCTGGAGAAAATATTCTAAAGCTGTCCAGTGTGGTGAGTTCTTTCTTTTTCCCGCCCATCTCATTCCCACTCTACCTATCATTTTTCTTTCTTTCATTTTTATTGGAAACAGTGAACTGAATCCATTCTGTTATCTCATTACAACCAGCCTAGATGACAAGAAGAAAATTTCCAATTAACAATTGATGTACTCTATCTCAGTTTTGGAGATTCTGGATTTTCAAATATGATAGTAACTAAAAGAAGTATATATTCCACCATATTTTTTTTAGCTAGAGGGCTTGAGAGAAACCGGAGTAGCATATTACCACATGTCCAGTGCCAAATTTTATAACACAAAACAACTTCTCAAGTTTCTTCACTTGCCAGATTCACATAAGATGGATTTATCCATTTTTTCAACAGATAAGGCATTGGTCAAAGAGAACAAGGACAGTGATGTATGACGCGGTAGGATAATTCTGAAAGAAGGAATGCTATAGGCACATGTATTGCTTTAGAGGGCAAGAGCCTCTTTGTTAACTTCCTGGGTGGAGATTGATCACATATTTTAATTTGAAACAAATGCCAAAAAAGTCATTAAGACTTTTCAGAGACTCAGGGTGGTTACTATTTCTCAAGTTTTGGTAGTAGCCGGGAGAAAGCAGAGAGGCAGTTTCTTCTATTCAGAGTTCTTTTTCCTCTGGAAGGAAAACCCAAAGTCTTCAATGAAGCAACAGATGATTATAATCTAGGTTTATAGATGCACTGATGTAATTTAAGCTAGTTAGCCATTGTCTATAGTGAAAATCTCAAAGGATATCAAACTATACTGTTATGCATGTGATACTTTTGCACTTAATCTTTACATTTTTGTTCTTCCTTTCAGATCATAGGGAATGTAGCACCCCTGCCCCAGAGCACCATAAATACCTAATGTGACAGAGAAAGACTTGCTAATTAAACAGTTAGGAACATGGCTATTCAATCTGTCTTTCTATGGTACTTCATGGGGATACTTGAAGTTGAGTCTGAATCTATTTTGGATCACCTACCCCAGATGCTAAAAACAGTCAATATTCTTTCTAAAAGAATGTATTCAGTTGCAACTTGGATTCACATTTCGCTTGGTATATGATTGCTTAAATATCCTGCTGACTTGGCATTACTTTCTATATGATAGCCACTCCTTTAAAAAAGAAAAAAATTGTTTTTCTTAAATTGTTCCCATGCTTATTAACTTCTCAGATTCAATATAAGACTTCTTGTTTTGTATTCAATATTTTAGAGGGAAAAAGAAAAACATCCTGACAGATTTTTTTTTTCCTAGAGGATTTTGGTTTAAGCCTTTATGCAAAAAGGCTAAAAACACTAGGTTAGTGACAACTGAGGAGCAAAGAACATTCTTTCTCATCTCTGAGCAGTGAAAATGACACATGATATTTTGTGGTGTTATGTATACTCCTCAAATCCCAGAGGAATTTCAAAGACTTGAAGCCAGCGTTGTATTGCTTTTCCTACTGCATGAATGTCATTTTAAGTATTCAAACTTGATAATCTTCAACTGAGAAACACCATTTTAAAGCTTTATTTCATCCTCATGGGTAAAAACAAAAACAAAATTAAAATACAGTGAAAAGGAAAACAGCCATATGGGGGGGAAATTAAGAACTCAAACTGTATGAGAGTATTATATGTGTATTACATTTTAATATAAATATTTCATATATAATATAAAATTACATATTTGTATAATTCTATATACAGTTTTATATTCAGCCTCAGCTCCAAATATGAAAGCCATTGATTGTCTGCTGTTGAAATATTATTTAGCCATTTAAAATAAGTCTACCTTACACAGCAAACTTAGCTTGTACTATGAATGCAATCAATTGAAGTGGCTAGTGGAGCAGAGTTTAGAAAACTTTAGGGCATATCTGTGTTCCAAAGGAAATGGTTTCAAAGACCAATGAGCTTTCTCCGCTTACCTGTTAAAATTGTCTTCTAATTTTGTTTGTTTTGTTTGCATCTAGCCTTAGCCCTTGTGATGGTTAACTTATGTGGAAAATTAGTTAATTATAATGCCAAGTTGTTTGATCAAATACTTAACTAGATATTGCGGTAAAGATGCCTTTTTAGATGTGACTAGCTGTAATAATCAGTAGACTTTGAGTAAACCACATATCCTCCATTCCGCCTTAATGTCGTGGGATTCATAGTTGAAGGCCTTAATAGCAACGACAGATTTCTGGAGAAAGAAGCAATTCTGCTTCAAGATTGAAACATAGAAATCCTGCCTAAGTTTCCTATCTGCTAGCCTACCCTGCAGATAGATTTCACACTTAAGACTGCAACATTAACTCTTAATTTTTTAGTCTGCCAGCCCACCCTACAAATATCAGACTTGCCAACTCCCACAATAATGTGAGCCAGTTACTTAAAATCTCTCTCTCCCTCTCTCTCTCTGTATCTATCATCTCTCTACCTACGAGGTATGATAAAAAATACAGTGAATATTTAGATAAACAAAATGTATTATACTAAAAGACACATTGCCATTAATCCCCCTTGAAATATCCTCCGACCCCAACTTCAAACATACTTATCCCATCATTCTTGCCACTGAAGCACTTCTGGAAGTCCTCTTTCATGAGTGTCTTTAGTTGTGCTGTCATGGCTGCCTCGATGTCCTGAATCGATTCAAAACGTTTACCTTTCATGGTCATTTTGACTTTGCGGAAAAGCCAGAAGTTGTGCGGTGCCACATCTGGTGAATAAAGTAGATGATGACACATCATAATGTTTTTATTTGACAGAAATTGCCATATACCAGAAACTGTGTGTGACATGGAGCATTGTCATGATGGAGGATGATTTACAGCATACTTTACAAAACATCTTCTCTCAACCATAACTCACACCCAACTGACTGCACTGAACAAGTTGAAACTTGTCACACACAGTTAGTAAGGTTCAATGCCCCACTTCCCATATTGAAGATTCCTGCCTTTCCTTTGGATAGTACTCAGCAGCAGCATTCACCATATGTTTTGATCACAACAGAAAGGCTCTATGTCACACATCACTTCTGGTATATAGCAATTTCTGTTAAATAAAAATATTATGGTGTGTTCTCATCCACCTTATTCACCGGATCTGGCACCGTGCAACTTCTGGCTCTTCCCCAAAGTCAAAATGATTCAGGACATCAAGGCAGCCATGACAGTGTGACTAAAGACACTCAGAAGAGAGGACTTCCAGAACTGCTTCAGAAAGTGGTAAGAACAAAGGGATAAGTGTATTCGAAGTGAGAGGGAATAATTTGAGGGGGGTTAATGGCAATGTGTATTTTACTGTAATAAATTTTTGTTATTTAAACATTTACCATATTGTTTGATCATACCTCATATCTATATCTATCTATCTATCAATCATCTAACTTAAAATATGTATATTTTATTTATTTTTAATATCTAATATAAATATAGTACATATATAAAATATATAATATGAATACCATAGAATGTGTGTGTGTATAAAATCTCCTATTATTTCTGTTTCTCTGGAGAACTGAATAAAATGGCTCCCTCCCATGAGTTTGGCCATAATATTAGCTTATTGCAAACCCTTCAATGCCATTCTTCCTGAATAAAAATCATAGTCCTTAAAATTACACTAGAGACTTATTTTTATCTGATTGCTACCTACTTCTTGATATTTAGCTTCTCATGACCCAGCCTTCATCTTATTCTCTAACATGACTGACCTGTATGTGGTTCCCTAAATCAATCAGGTAATTTTATTCATTCGGTCAACTAGGAATTGATTGATATTTATTGGATACCATTTTCTTGCCAATTTGTTTGATCCCAGGATTGCAAGACATTTCAGAAACAATCTGATTCCTAAAGAGTTTTAAGCCTATTAAGAGTATTCTGTTAATGTTATGGACTAGATAGCCAGAAAATCCCCTGTTACAAAATATCTAAAACAGTACATAAAGTGCAACCTTTTTTTTTTTTTTTAGACTACATAGCTGAGATCAGAAAACAGTAAGGAAAATCTCTGAAGCATTAAAGAGTGCGAAAAACTAAAAATTAGAGCTGTGAGTGAATGCTAAGATTTTGCCTGCCTTGCGGACACTTGCCAATCACTGTAACTGTGTAACTAAGGGACTTAGGAATTAGGGTTGCACATGCAGGAGAAAAGCCTTGGGCAAATTGAAGGAGGTAATCGAGACATTCACCTGAATCCAGGATATGTGAACTGTGACATATTCAGTGAAGGACTGGTGTAAAAAATATCTACTCATTTAGAATGGGAGGTTAAAAGAAGTCTTTCTTTCTTGGCCTTGGTTTAGTGGGTAAGAAAGATTTAATGATTTGCTAGTCATTTGTAAACATTCTTATTTCAGTTTGGGTTTCCAGTAGTACTGCAAACCATAAAATGAGATAATAACTTAAGACAATTGTTTCTCTTAAATATTCCAGGACTCCAATGGAAACAAATGAATAATCTTTCTGGTGGGATGGAATCTACTATATTTCCATATTATGACCAACTGTATGTGGAGCTCACTGTATTTCCAAAATAAAACTCTGAGAAGCATATAGTGTCAGAATGTACAAAATACTAACCAGAGTAAGCAAGAGCCTGAAGCAGAATTATTCATGCCAAACTATCAGATGATTATATCAAATAAAGACTATGTAAAATCTTATGTCAGGTGATAAAAATAAATATAAGATGAGAATGAAATTTTTGAAAAAAAAAAAATAATTAGCAAGGAAGATGTAAAAGTAACTTTCAAAATCTTTAAGAAATGACAAAAACAGAGCATTCATTGAAATTAAAACTTCAATGAATGGTTTAAATCGAAAAACAGATATAACAAAAGACAGAATGAGTGACTAAGAAGTTAAAGCTGGAAGTTACTAAAAGTACAAACATTGAAGAAAAATAAAAGTGAAAAAAAAGAGGGTTAAGAAACATTGGGAAAACAGTAAGGTAGTAGTCTGTACGTAATAGGAGTTCCAGACTGAGAGAATATGAATACTTAAAAGAGAAGCAATTTTTATAAAGATACTAGCTAAGAATTTACTAAGAACTAATGTAAGATATGTACCCTAATATTTTAAAATCTTACAAAATTACCAGAAATGTAATACAACAACAAAAGACATATAACCCTTATAAAATGAACAACAACAAAACATATTGCCTACAAAGAAACAATTAAATTGACAGTCAATTTCTCAATAGTGACAAAAGAAGGTAGAGGAATAATACATTCAAATAGTTGAAAACTAATTTACCATTTGGTGATAAGGGCAAAATAAATATACCTATAGACAAATACAAATTTGTAAAATGACTTTGGAAAGCTGTTTGGAAATATCTAATAAGTCCAAGCACAAGCAAACACTATGACACAGAAATGCTACTCATAAACTTATATTCAAAAGAATGTGTTCATGTATGTAGTCCCAAAAGATATGTACAATAATGTTCATAGCAGCTTTAGATTTATAGCCACCATTTAATTGCAAACTGCTTCAAGATTGATAAATTATGGAATGTTATTGTTTTGTAACATTTTATAGAGGGAATTAATTTTTTCTATAATCCACACCAAGAATTAATCTCAAATGTATTAACATATGAAAGAAGTCAGACACAAAAGAATACATAGTACATGAACTTGAATGCATGCAAAATTACTATTGGTTATCTTTGACGAGAAGGGAAGTTATTGCTGGAACTAGAGAGAATGTGGTACTCTGGGGTGATGGCAATATCCGATTTCTTGATCCGGGTGGTGATTATACAATTCACCTTTTGTGAAAAATCATCAATTTGCTCACATAGGATCTGTGCACATTTCTGTAACATATAATTAACTTCAAAAGTTTTACTATAAAATATGCAGGAAGGCTATTAAAAAGCATTTCAATAACAACAAAACATTGAGACGATGCTCAGACTCTCTGGTAAAAAGAAAAATATATTTTATCTAATGCTAAATAATGTTATGTGTCATTAAAAATTAATGAGAAAGCAAGACAAGAGACTTGAGAGGCAAAGTATTTTGTTTGGGGGAAGTAGGAGGCAGAGGATGGTGGAAATTTATTCTTTCAAGAAATTTATTCTTTCAAGATATTAAGTACTCAGGCAACAAGTACTATTCCATGAGCAGAGGACGCAACAGTGACTGCTGTAAGACCCGTTAGTCCTACTTCTCTGTACTCATCATACAGTCAAGATGATTTACTGAACCCATAGGCGATCTGTATTCTTCATGTTAGATATGCATGTTACTTAATTCAGGTCTCTACACACAGGGCTCTAAGTAGGTAAGACTGTAATTATTTCATAGATGGGGGCACTGAGAATTAAAACATTACAAGATATTCCCCAAATTGACAAGTTAGGAAGTAGCAAAGATCGAATGTGAATCTAAATCATACTGATTTAATTGCCTTGCAGATTATAGATTATCGAATGCTTCTTCCATGTCACCTACACTACACATTGAATGTTTTACATACCAGTATATTTTATTTTTCTATTTATGCTTCCATCTCTATACCTATATGCAATAAAGCTATACATACCGTGTTTCCCTGAAAATAAGACCTAGCTGGACAATCAGTTCTAATGAGTCTTTTGGAGCAAAAATTATTATAAGACCTGGTCTTATATTGTATAAGACTCGGTATTGTATTATGTCATGTTATATTATATTATATTATATTATATTATATTATATTATATATTATATTATATCTGGTCTTATAGTAAAATCAGACCGAGTCTTATGTTAATTTTTGCTCCAAAAGACACATTAGAGCTGATTGTCTGGCTAGGTCATATTTTCAGGGAAACATGGTATTGATGTATACTAAAAAATTAAAAAAGGAATGATAAATAGATTATTTAGAAAGAGTATAACTGTTAGCTACAGGGGGATATGATTAGGAATGAGTACATACAAGATTTCAATGGCATTTAATGCTGTGCTGTTTCTTAAGATGCATAACAAATAATCATCTTAAAATATTTTTAATTATGTATATATAAAATAAGTAATATTTTATATAAAGTATATATTTACATATAATATAACATATCATAAAATATAAAATGCATTTAATAAATGACATTTAAAATGCAGTCTTTGTTTCAATGACTTATTAGATGTGGAGGAAGAGAAAAACAATGTGATATATATAGTACATAGTAATACATTAGTTTGAGAAAATGGGCAGATGCTGTTACTTTATATTAGAGTAGTAGTTCTCAAACTTCAGTGGGCATCAGAATAACTTGAAGGGCTTACTAAACTCCAGCTTGGTGGACTCCACCCTAGAATTTCAGATTCATTTTCCCTAAAATAGGGCCTCAAATTTAATATTTCTAACAAGTTTACACATAGCGCTGATACTGCTGGTCCAGAGACTTTAAAGTATATATCTTTGTAGAGTGATGAATAGATTTGAAGATTTGTGATATAATGTACAGCCTCTCTCTTTATCTAGAAAACCCACACATTTCTTTCTATTATCCCACCGAGCAATCTCTACTCAGATCAAAAGAACCTTCCCTGAGAAGCAGGTCAAGAAGAACCTCCCAGTCTTATTTATAAGCCTTCTAGCCTCCCTTTGAATAAGTCCTGTCTTGTTGAAAAATCTCTGTTCCCTTTTCTCTGATGATATAATGCTCTCTTAATTTATTTCTTGCCAGACCCTTTAAATCTCTTTTGCCTCTGCAGTCCCATGAATCTTTGCTTCTTTCTTAGAGATTCTGTTTTTACTCTACAAAAGATTTTAGGAGCTCTAATCCATCCCCATGGAAGCCATTAGTTTCACATACAAAAAAATTCAAAATCTGCATTTCCATCCCTATCTTACTTCTGAGCTTTAGGCTACCGAAGTGAACTGCTTTCCAGTGATCGATATTTAGATAGCCACAAATACTTTAACCTCAACATATTCAAAATGGATTTCCCATCTCCAATAACCTTCCCCCACCTCTCCACCCCAACCCACACCGACACATAGACTCTAGCCATCATTTCATGCTCTCTGGCCAAACATTTTCCTCCTTAGTAAATGTTATCACAGTTATTCATGCCTGGAACCTGGACATCAAGTGTGAATCTTATGTTCCCTCACTTTACTGCCAATCTACTTCATTTTGAGTAGTTTACCGTTTAAGGAGATCTTAAATCCATCCATTTTGCTGTCATCCTCACTAGCAGTTTCCTACTCCACACCCCATCATCTCCTGCAAAGAAACTCATAACTTTCCTTTTGTCGGCTTTTCTTTTAATCTATTCGTAATTAAACAGACAGATAGACCTCTATTAAACCTGATTATAGTCATTATTATCACTTGGTGAAATCTTCTGTATTAATATTAATCCTGCTTGCACGTAACAGAAGCCTATTTGATCTAGATTGTAAAAGGTATTCTATTCTTCTAAGGTTACCAGACAGAATGCTCTTGTCTGGTATTCAGAGGTTACACCTCATTCAGATTCACCGCCAATTGCTTCTTTTCCTCTATGTACTTTATTCTCTTACTAGATGCCAGATAGAACAGACTCATCCCCAGGTCCTGGGGTTTTAATCTTGTCAGCTGTACTGAGGCATCTTATGTCCAGTTCTAAATTTCCAAAAGAGAGATGCTGGAAACTCTCCCTAATTCATCTATCTAAATATGGTTCTTTCTATTACTCTATCCTATAGAATCTAGTTATTTGTCTTCGTACAATTCATCATAATATTTAAATGTTATTTGAAAATTTAAACATACAGTTGTTAAATTACATCTAAAATATAAAAGTCAAATATTATAGAACTAATTATATACATGTAGAAATATAAATATTTTATTAATATCTGCCTTCACTTTTAGATTGTGATTTTCTAGGAACAATGATTTTTTTGTTGTTGTCGTTGTTCATGAAAAGTCACAAAAATAATGAGCAAGAAATACACATCTAGACAAACCTATCTTAAGGTGGAAAACAATAAAGATAAAACATTTTAAAGAAAAAAGTAAAAAAAATAAAAAATAAAAATTTTCCTTCAATGGAAAAGCAAACTGACAACAGAAACATAAATGGCAAGTACAAAAGACAATGGAAAAAAGATACAAAAAATGCTAAGGAAAAGAACTGTCATCCAAGAAATGTAAGCTCAGCTAAAATATTACTCACCAAGGAGAGCATAATACAGACATTTTTCAGGCAAAGAAAAACTTTGCCATCATTAAAGACAGCTTTAAAAGTGTACATTGGGAAGAAGGAAAATGATCACAATAGCAGGGTCTGATATACTAGAAAGAATACTGTTTTTGTTTTTTTTCAAAATGATAAATTTGTGGTAATATATAGGTAACGCCGACTGTGTAATTTTGTAGGAATAATGTTTGAGTTGTGGACTTGTTATTTTAATGAATGGCCTTTAATGAAGGCCACTAAATTTGGCCTTCTTATTCAAATAGTTCTAATGCATTTGGTTGGGGAAAAGGGAAGACAAGCTACAGTATTACTCTAGACATTATTATCTTAAATATGAATAAGATCGCTTATAGGGTAACCACTAAATTAATTTAGAAATAAATCTTATAACAAGGAGAAGGATGAAAGATGTAACAAGGAAATCCTAAATTAGAACAAACAAACAAATAAAGAACTGAAAGAAACCAATAGTAAGCAAGGAACATAGGGCATGAGGAGGGAAAGTAGGAGAAGTGTGAGAAAGACTAATATATAAAAAGAGGATGAAAGAAATCCAAATACATGCCCCTGATAAAATGTCTTCATTAGAGACAAAAGTAGAAGGATAAGTTGAGAAAGTTGTGTAATGGGATTTTATGTAATTTATCTTAGTCAAATATCAGGTAAACCAAGTATCAATGCATCTAATTGGACAGGCATAGTAACTGTCTCTCTGTCTTTCACACACACACACACACACACACACACACACACACACACACACACAGGAAAACACACATTATTTTTGGTACCATAGTAAATTCAAGAGTATTAATCACATTGTAGGCCATAAAGCACGTTCCAACACCTTTTAAAGAACTGGTAGCATACATACTGTGTTTGCTGACTACAACACTGCTAAATAAAATAAATAGGAAACAGATAAACACAGTTTATGCAGTTTGAATTTTAATAAAATACACAACTAAATAATGTATAGCTAAGACATAATGGAACTAAAAATGTACTTTAAATTGAGGGATAAAAATAGTGCCCACCTAAATATATGCTATGAAGTTTTAGAAATATATATGTATTTTTGTTGTTGTTCATCAAAAGTCACAAAAATAATGAGCAAGAAATACACATCTAGACAAACCTATCTTAAAGTGGAAAACAATAAACATAAAGAAAATATTTTAAAAGAAAAAAGTAAAGAAAAAAGATATATATATATATATATATATATATATATATGTATATATCTTTCCTTCAGAAAGGAAGAATGGTTAAAAATGAATGAGCTAGTATCCAATCTAAAGAGTTCCAAACTAACGAAAGAAATAGGAAGTAACTCACATATAATACAGAAGGAAAGAAATAAGAGCAGAAATTAGTAAAACAAAATATGTAAAGAAAATCAACAACATCAAAATTTGGTTCTCTGAAAAGAAAAATAACATTGAGAAAATTCTCATATAAGTGATCATTAAAAAGGCACAAGGCAGAAGACACATTTTGGAAATTTTTTAAAATGCAAAAAATGTACCTTTACTAAAGAAAAATGATAGAAATATAATATTGTGAATAGGTGTGTGTCAATGCATTGTATTATAAAATTAAGTGAAATGAAACAGCTTTGAGAAAATGTAAATCAGCAAAATGTACTCAGGAAAAGTACAATATCTGAACTGTCCTAGTACTCTGAAAGAGACTGAAACTATTTTAAAATCTCCCCATGAAGAAAAAAAAAGACCTAGATCATTTTAAGTACAAATTCTATCTAATTTTCAGACTTACGTAAAGAAGCGTTTTCAGTCTGACATAAAACACAGTAAATACTCTCCTACTTATGTTCTGTTACTAACATAACCTTGGCACCTAAATCAGACAAGGATATTCATAAATATAGATGAAAATACTTAACTAAATATTAATAAACTGAATATTGTAACCATACATATATAATATAATGCATCATGTTCAACTGCTTTATTTCATATAAGCAAAGTTTAACATTAGAATAATTGCTCATGACAATGATATGAGAGAAAAATATAAAAAAATTAAAAATAGAATTAAGACAAATGGTAAGCCAGAAATCTTGCAAAAGTTAACCGAAAAGGATTTACATTCTTTATATAATTTCATAAATAAAAAATAAATAAAAAAACAAATAGCATATAAATCTCAAAATGTATAAAAAGAACTTTCACAAAAAGAAAACATAAATGCCCCAAAATATATATAGTCTAAATATTATATTATTTAGGGAAATTCAAAATAAAGTGAAATACTCTTTTATGTACACCACACTCGCAAATTAAACTATAAGTGTCTTTTTGGGAAATATGGGTGAGAGAAATACCAGAATTCTCTGTACTATCTTTGAAAATTTTCTATAAATCTAAAATTATTCTAAAATAAAATTTGTACTTAAAAATTAGTACTTGAAAGAGTGGCTGTATGCAGAAGAATTTGATAAAAGATAATCCGAGGCACATTAAATTTTCTAAGAGTTTAATTGAACACATAGACTCAAAGCAGGCAACACCAAATCAAAAGTTTTAGGAGCATTCCACTGGCAGGACCTGGGGAGAGGTTTCTGTAGAAGAGACACAGAAGCAAAGCAAGGACATCATTGAATATTTAAGCAGTTGCCTCATTCAGGAAGCAGTTGTCTCTTCTCTTTGTAATTGGTTGTTCTTAAGTTTCATTTTCTCAGATTTGAACGCATTGACTCTGGCTTTGGTTTTAGTTTGCTTAGTTAGACCATTGAGGCATTAGAGCCACCTTGATCTAATGACTTCCTTTTTTAATTTAACACATTCAATAAATATTGTTACATGAAATAATGTGCTAGTGAGGAGCTGGCACAGCATTCACTAAGACAAGTCCACTTGGAGTGTAAATGGTACCATCAGTTTAAAAAAAAATCATTGCCTAATAAAGTTACACATGCACTTACTTTAATGAGATTCTAATTTTAATGTGTGTGCATCTTGAAATTATCACTATACACATACATATACATATGTACGTGTATACTTTGAATTTTATATTTATGCATGTGCACAATATGCATGGTATATTGTGTCTTAAATATATCAAAATTATTAAGAATATATTATAAATATATTTTTAAATCTTACAGTATTTTAATAAGCAATAGTATCTATTAATAGTTTTTGATACAGTCAAATTACATATCATATTGCATTGAATAATGAACTCCAGGTGCATGTTTCTATATGTATAAAAGCTCCAACATTGCTCTTGCAAAAAATACATCAAGGATATAGCCAGTGTAAAACCATTGTTAAAATATTTTAAAAACAGGCCAAGTGAACAATGCATTATATAGGGATACATTAGAAGTTGGTAAGTTTATATTTAAAAAAAATAATTTTAGGATTTGGTCATCTAACGATGGAGGGTTAGGGTTATACTGTCTAGAGAGCCACAGAGAGACTTAAAATACTTGGTCATGTTCTATTTTTTAATCTGTGTTCGGCACAAGGTACTAGTATTTATTTTGACATATGTGTGTATGTATATATTCATAAATATGTATGATTTTTTCACAATTAAGGTTGTCATACTTAGCAACAATAAGTAATCATTTTAGTATTAGCATGTCTCATGAAGTATTTGGGACATATTAATATTTAAAAAAATATTTACTTGTTATCTGAAATTTAAATCTGACTAAGCATCCTGTATTTTAACACCCTATGCACAATAACTATTATGTAAAAATCAACTAACGGTAGTATTTAGATCTTGTATCTGGCAACCTTATAAACTCTTGCATTGTTTCTATTAGTTCCTACATAGATTTGCTGTTTTCCTTATGTGATACACTTTTGTTTTCCATTTAGATATCTATCAGGAATATTCATCTATTCTTTTCCAATATTTATACTTTTTGTTTTATTCTTTTTAATGCGTTATTTAAACAAGTACAAAATTAATAGCAATGTTAGTTTGGATCATTGTGTCTTGTTCCTCATTTGAATAGAATTAGGTAATTAATATTTCACCAAGAGGGCAACGTCTGCCTAATGTATGGTGATTAGAATTCAATGTCCTGGGTCAAAACCCAGGCCATGATGATCCCATATATAATGACATGGGCATTGACATGGACAGCACTGTGATAACATCTTAGGGGTTCTACTGGTTAATTTTGAGAAGGTACTGGTTTGAAGCTTAGTGGACTTCAAAAGAGGAAATGGAGAATATGGGAGTTGTGGTTTTGAATAACTATAAATTCAAGAAAACAAGTTAAAAAAAATCTGTGTTTCAGTTCATCTGTTGTTTTTCCCAGTGACCTTTTAACAATTGTAAATAAATCATTTCTACTAGATCCCCATTTGTTTTGCGCCCTATTAATGTATATTGTTGCAGACTGGCACATATTTTGAAAGATGAGGGACCTTGTTCTCTTGAGGCTTGTAAAGGACTTGGGATTACTGTGATTCCAACAGCCTTGGACAACTAAACCCTTCTCCCTGTTACTTTTGGCCACTAAGGAGTAATGTGCAAACATCCCGGTCATGGATAAGAATGCCCTGTTTTTTTCTATATAGTGCATTTTTCTCTTAACATGCAGCTGGGTTTAATTGACTTTATTTAGAATTGTAGTTGCATTGAGGCTTATAAATGAGATTGACTGAGAGTTCCTTTTTTCCTTTCTCTTCTTGTTTGATTTAGTGTCAGTGTTTGGGGAAAATAAAAAAATAATAATTTATATTGTTTTCTCAGAAGATACTATGCTCTGCAACAGTGCAAATGTTGGAAATGTTCTCTCCTGGGGATGGGTAAAGTTCATGTTAGTAAGTTCATTCAGTATTAGAGCTCTAAAATATTCAATATTGCCAGTTATTCTTTATTTCAGTTATTTAAAATTGAATAAGCACACAGAAAATACATACACATACCCACACACCCAACATACTTTTTTTCAATTATTATCTGAAATTGTTATTTTTGAATTTGGCATTCTACTATGCTAAGGATGTGTTAGTAATTCAGAAGCTCAAAAGCTCCATGAAAATAAATTTGCAACTATCCTGAGAACAAACATATGTGAAGTTAGCCGTTACCTTTTAGTGTTATCCTCTCTATGCATTATCCAAATCTCAGTGGACCAGTAAGCATTTGAGAAGTCAGGTTTTCCTATGTATTCTCTCTTACTGAAATTGAAAGCAAGAAAAATAAGTGACTTTATGGACTATACTGGGAAGAAAATTTTTAGAAACAGATCTTCAAAAGATCTTATTTGAACTGAAGGGATTTTCCCTTTTCTCCTCCCCCCTATCTCTCTCTCCCCAAGCCCATTCCCCAAAATACTAAAGGCCTCATTTAGAAAGTTGAAATAGAATATCCCTGGGGGAGTAAAAACCTTTGAAAGCTTCTAAATAAAGAAACAAATCTTTTTGGTTGAAAACAAGAGAACGTTTAAATTCCTTCTCTGGGGTACATGACCCCATGAAAGGTTCCCTTTGGGTGGGAAAAAGCAGGATTTGCAAGCTGCAAAAAACAACATTGTGCCCTAAGGGTCAGTAACTTTATTCCATAGATAGAAATGTTTCCATTTAATGGGTATTCATTGGCTAAGGGCCTTGTCAGTTGGTAGTCAGCAGGACAGCTTAGTGTTCAGTGGCAGATTCAGGGAGAAAATAAAATACTCTAAGGAATCATAATGCATATGGAATCATTAAATCGGGGTTCACTTAAACGTATTTATTTTCCAACTTGGCAAAGAGTCTCCAATTACCATTGTTACAGATATCAACATAGCATTCTTTTGTTTAATTTAAGTTTTTGTTATTAGATATTCCTTATTTGTATACTTCCATTGACTTTTATTTTCCACCTACATTATGAATTGTTTCCACTTTTTAAGCCAATTTTTTACTTTGCTTCTTTATTTTGGCTAAAATATTGTTTCTTTAAGGCTTGCTGTAATTTCCCTCCTTCCTCTTCTTATGGCTTGCCATGTAAATTTAATATGCTCAATTTTTTGCAACTTGGTTACATGTTTGGAAGACTTTAATTGGCTGATTTAAATTTTATGGCAAAGCTACATCTTCTAAACTATCAAGTTTTACTTTTTAGTTTAAATTATGCAAGATAATGGGGCACATTATAGGGCACACTTTTAGCAAGGACCAATCTGTTTTATGATTGGTCTAAAACCACACTTGCTTTTAATTAAAACATTTCCAAAGCTGTTGGAGAATTAAAAAAAAAAAAATGTTTCTTAGAGTACCTATTATTTTCACAGAACTAAAATTTATGTTACTCCAGTTTCTTTATCATTCAGGACTACAGTTACAAAAATAATAAAAATTTATTGGCTTATTTTTTTCCTGAATTCCTTCACAGAAAGAAAAAAAGAGAAAGAAAACAGAAAACTAACGTCCCCCTTGATATCTAATTTCCTTTTATATGAATTACCAATAAAAAGTTTTGTAAAGACTTGTATAAAGAATTATCAAGTCATATGACCATCATGGGTAGCCTAACAATTTTAGCATTTTTGAACCTAAAATAATAATACAGCTGAGTGTTTAAATACAATTATTTGGAATTCGGACTGAGAGAATGCCTTAACAATAAAACAGAATGCAACGATTTCCAGTCATGATTTATTTCTAAAAACTCTACAATTTGACTTAATAAGCAGTGGTTGTAATATTTTTTAAATGTAAGTTTAAAAGTCAATGATAAAAATAGCCATTTAAAAATTAATCTTGAAGATTGCAGAATAAGAAGACTCAGATCCTTTTTCCCCCATTGGAAACACCAACTCAAAGACAACACATGGACCACTTTCCTTTGTGAGAAATTCAGAAACCAGTTAAGAGGCTGCTGTTGCCCAGGCAAGCACAAAACCAGCAGCTTCAAAACCAGTAAAAAAAATCTATGGTACTCACTGGCCATAGCCTCTCCACCCAGCACAGTGCAGCACAATTAGAAGGAAACTCCCAGCTCCTGGCTTCTCCCTGGGAAGGGAAAGACAAGGCAGAAACATGAGTTCGATGTTCAGACTTTTCAGGGCTACCTTGAGGTACTAGTTTCTCTCTAGCTTGAATATAAGCATTAATAGGAAGGAGTGCTAGGTTAGGGCAACTGAGAACAAAGGCAATGTTTTGGACTAGGATTCTCACTCACCATAGTCTCAAGTTTTGTTTTTTTTTGGGGGGGGGGTGTTTTTTTTTTTTTTGGTCTTACTGTCATAGAGCAAGCAATATTGAGTCTCAGCATTCTCTGGAATCCTGGGGGACATCGAAACCAGAGAAAACTGGGCAGCTTGTAGCAGCACCAGAGAACCTGCAGTAATCACGGATGCCAGATTAAAAAAAAAAAAAGAAAGAAACAACAACAGATGAGTTTCTGTAAAAAAACAAAAACAAAATAAAACAAACAAACAACAACAAATAAAAAACACCGCAGTAATCTCTAATTGGGGATTTGCACACACAAGTCCAGAGAAGATACATTCAAAGAAAAAGTTGGAGAGGCCCCCAAGATTTGCTAGCCGTGCTGATAGATGAAAGTCTTTCTTTATATGAAGATAGTTTTTAAAAACTAGAGAAGGTGACTATTGTCATGTGCACAGATCACAACACAAAATTGCAAAGCACTTGAAGATACAAGGAAATATGGCTGAACAAAAGGAACAAAATAAATCACCAAAAACTGACCCTTAAGAAATAGAGGTATATGAATTACCTGGCAAAGGATTCAAATGGCTAACATAAAGATGCTCAGTGAGCTCAGGAAAGCTTTGCATGAACAAAATGCCAATAATAACCAAAATACAGTAAATATAAAAAGAAGAAAATATAAATCTTGGAGTTGAAGAACATAACTAAATTGAAAAATTCACTAGAGGGGTTCAAAATCTGATATGATCAAGCAAGTGAAAGAATCAGTGAGCTCACAGACAAGTCATTTGAAATTTTCCAGGCAGAGGAGGAAAAAAGAAAAAAAAAAAAAAAAAAAAGAATGAAAAAGAGTGAAGAAAGCCTATGGAATATGGAACATTACGTACATGACATATATATATATATATATATATATATATATATATATATATATATATATATATATATATGGAGTCCCAGAAGAAGAGAGAGAGAAAGGGGCTTAAAGCTTACTTAAGCCCCTTCCTCTCTTACTTAAAAGAATAATGGCTGAAAACTTACCAAATCTGGGACAGGAAATAAACATCTAGATTTAAGAAGCACAACAGAATCCAACTAAGAGGAACCCAAAGAAATCCACACTATGGCCTGATATAATCAAACTGTCAAAAGTCAAAGAAAAAATTTTAAAGGCAGCAAGAGAAAAATGAATCATGACAAAAAAGCAAACTTTCATAAAACTATGAGCTGATTTCTCAGCAGAAAATCTGCAGACCAGAATGGAGTTGGATGATATATTCAGTGTGCTGAAAGCTAAAACCTGACAACCAAGCAATTATGTCCAGCAGAAACTGTTCTTCAGAAAAACTAAAAACATGAAGACTTTTCCAGAATAACAGAAGCTCAGGGACTTCATCACAAATAAACCAACCTTACAAGCAATGCTAAAGGGACTCCTTTAAGTTGATACAAAAGGGTACTAGGCAACAACATGAAAGCATAAATCTTGGTGGTAAGGTATATACAGATAAGTACAGAATACTGTAATACTGTAAGGGTAGTGGGTTAATCACTTTTAATTCTGACCGAAGCTAAAAGACAAAAGTATAAAAAAATATAACTATAAAATATATTAATAGATACAAAATATAAAAAGATACAGTACCTGACATTAATAATGTAAAGCATATGTGTGTTGGGGGAGAGGTAAAATTGTTCACTTTGTATGCAATAGAAGTTAAATTGCTGTCAGCTTAAAATAGATTATTTTAACTAAGAGATGTTTTATATGAGCCACATGGTAACCACATAGAAAATTCCTATAGAAGATAACCCCCCTCCCAATTTTATATATTTGGGAAAGGAATCAAAGCACATGACTACAAAAATATCAACAAACCACAAAGAATGAGAACAAGAAAGGAAAATAGGGACAAAAGTGCTACCAGAGAGATAAAAACAATTTTTAAAAATGGCAATAATAAATTCTTCCCTATCAGTAATGCTTTAAATGTAAATGACTTAAACCCCTCAATCATAAGACATAGGGCTAACAGATTAGATAAATCAACAAGATCCAACTATATATTGTGTACAGAAGACTCAATTTAGATTTAAAAACATACATATGATGAAAATGAGCATGTAGAAAAATCTATTCCATGCAAATAATGACCAAAAGAGAGCAAGAATAACCAGACAAAAGAGACTTTAAGTTAAAAAGGTCCAAAGAGACAATCCATGATATCATATAACGATAGAAGGGTCAATTCACCAGGAAGATACATTTATTGTAAATATATATCCATCTATGTCAGAGTACCCAAATATATGAAGGAAACATTGATAATGTTAAAGGGAGAAATAGACAATAAATAGTAATAGTAGATTTCAATATCCCACTTTAGATAATTAATAGAATATTGATATGGAAAACCAATAAGGAAATGGAGGACTTGAACAACATTATAGACCAGACAGAGAACTACTGGACATATACTGAACATTCTACTCAAAAGCATCAGAATCCACATTCTTCTCTACTGAACATGGAATAGTCTCCAGTATAGATCACATGTTAGATCACAAAACGAGTCTTAACAAATTAGAGGAGATACAATCATACTAAGTCTTTTCTGAGTGTTATGGAATAAAACTAGAAAACAATAGCAAAAGGAAACCTGTAAAATTCACAAATATATAGAAATTAAACAACACACTGTTGAACAACCAATGTCAAAAGTATCTTAAGACAAAAAACAAAACAAAAATATAATATATCAAATCTTGTGGGATTAAGCAAAAGCAGTTTTAAGAGCAAAGTTTATAGTGACAATTGCCTGCATTAAGAAATAAGAAATTTCTCAAATAACAACCTAACATGCTTCAGGGAACTAGAAAAAGAAGAACAAACTAAGCCAAAGTTAGCACAAAGAAGGAAATAATAAAGATTAGAGAGGAAATAAGCAAAATAAAGAGTGAAAAACAAAAAAAGTCAGCAAAACTAAGTTGGATTTTTGAAAAGATCAACAAAATTGGCATACCTTTAGCTGATTATTAAGAAAAAACACTAAAATGAAATCAGATATGAAAAATAATATATTTTAACTGATGCCACATGAATAAAAGGATCATAAGCAACTATTGTGAACAATTATATGTCAACAAATTGTATAACCTAGGAAAAACAGATAAATTTCTTGAAACATGTAACTTGCAAGAGTGAATTTAAAAAAAAAGAAAAATAGAAAACCTTAGCAGACTTATAATTAGGAAGGAGAATGAATCAGTATCAAAATTGTCCCAAACAAAAAGGCCAGAACCAGATGGCTTCATTGGTGAAGTCTACCAAACATTTAAAAAAGAATTAATGCTAATCCTTCTCAAACCTTTCCAAAATATTGGAAAAAAGGGAGGACTTTTAAACTCATTTTATGAGACCAGCATTATTCTGATACTAAAAGCAGACAAAGACAATACACAAAAAAACTATAGGACAATATTGTTTATGAACATAGATGCAAAATATTAGCAAACAAATACAACAGCACATTAAAAGGTTCATATACCTTGACCAAATGGGATTTATCCCAGGGATGCAAGAATGGTTCAAAATAGTAAAATCAATCAATATGATATATACCACATTAATAAAATAAAAGGTAAAATATCACATGATCATCTCAGTAGATGCAGCAAAAGCATGTGACAAAATTTAACATGATTTTATGATAAAAATAATCAACAATCAAGGAATAGGAGGAAATTACTTCAACATAATAAAGATTATCTATGAAAAGCCCACAGCCAGCATCATAATGGTGTGAAAGTGAAAACTTTTCCTATGAGGTCAAGAACAAGACAAGCATGCCCACTCTCACCAACATAATCATGGAAGTCTTAGCTAGAGTAATCAGGCAGAAAAAGTAAAGGAAGGAAGGAAGTGGGGGAGAGAGGGAGAGAGGAAGGGAAGGGAGCATAAAAGCCATCCAAATCAGAAGGAAGAAATAAAATTATCTCTGTACAAAGACCTTCCATGGAGAAAACCACAAAGATTCCACAAAAATTTGTTAGAACTAATAAATGATTTCAGTAAAGTTGCAGGATTCAAGATCAAAATACAAAAAGTAGTTGTGTTTCTATATGCGAAGAACAAATAATCCAAAAAGGAAATTAAGAAAACAATTCATTTATAACTGCAACAAAAATATATAATGCTTAGAAACAAATTCTATTAAGGAGGTAAGATTTATACACTGAAAACCAGAAAACATTGATGTTAAAAATTAAAGAAGACAAGTAAATGGAAAGATATTCCCTGTTCATGTATTGGAAGATCTAATACTGTTATAATGTCCATACTACCTGATGCAATCTAGAGATTCAATGTAATTCCTATGAAAATCCCAAAGTCATTTTTTGCAGGAATATATAAAAACAGTCCTAAAATTCACATAGAACCACAAAGGACCTCAAATAGACAAAACAATCTTAAGGAACAAGAACAAAGCTGAGGTCTAACACTTCTTGACTTCAAAACATTTCTCAAAGCTACAGTAAGTAAAACACTGTAATGTGGGGCTTATGACAAACACATAGTCCAATGGAACAGAATGGAAAGCTCAGAAATAAATCCACGCATATAATGTCAAAGATCTTTGACAAGGATGCCAAGACTATACAGTGGAGAAAAGATAGGTTCTTCAACAAAAGATTCTGGGAAAACTGGATGTGCACATGGAAAACAAAATGAAACTGGACCCTTATCTTACACCATACACAAAAATCAAAAATCAACTCCAAATGAATTAAACACTTACATGTAAGACGTCAAACTGTAAAACTCCTTCAAAACAAAGGATAAACATTATAACATTAGTCTTGGCAATGATTTCTTGGTTGTGACACCAAAAGCACCGGCTACTATAGCAAAACCAGACAAATGGCACTACATCAAACTAAAAAGCTTCTGCATAGCAAAGGAAACCAGAATACAGAAAAGGCAACCTATGGAATGACAGAAAATATTTGCAAACCATTTGTCTGTGAAGGGGTTAACATATAAGGAACTTCTACAACTCAATAGCAAAACCCAAATAACCCAATATAAAAATGGGTTGAATACACATTTCACAGAACAAGAGAAATGTATTGCCTCATATTTCTGGAGGCTAAAAATACAAAATTAAGGTGTGACAGGGTCGTGCTTTGTCTGAAATAAGTAGGGGAAGGATCCTTCCTCACCTTTTCCTAGTTTTGGTTGTCAGCAATTTTTGGTGTCCCTTGGCTTTTAGATACATCACTCCAGTTGTCTGGCCATCTTTGCCCTGTTGGTATTCACATTGTCTTCCCTCTATGCCTGTCTCTGTGTTCCAAATTCTTTTTATAAGGACACCAGTCGTTTTCTGTTTGTTTGTTTGTTTGTTTGTTTGTTTTAATTAGTTTCAGGTGTACAAAACAATGCCACAGTTAGACATTTCACCCCTCACTAAGTGATAGCTCCCTCCCCCAATCTATTGCCCCTTTGAAATTGTATATATCTATTAAATTCCATTGACTCTATTCCCTATGGTATACTACATATCCCATGACTAGATATATATTAAATTGTAGTTGGCATACAATATTATTCAACTTCAGCTTCAGGTGTACAGTGCAGTGGTCAAGTATCTACACTGTTCATGATGTGGTCTCTCTAAAAAGACATGTGTCATACTAATGCTGGATTAGGGTCCATACTAATGACATCATTTTTACTTTGGGATCAATGTTTTTCAATATGAATCTGTCCCCATTGCTACGAAGACTTAATGATATTGATAAAGAATTTCTCTGATTCCTTTACCAATCAGCCAAAAACCAATCAATCATTAATATCAGAATATCTCACAAGTATCTATATTTTTATTTTCTAATATGTCTTTAGGAAAGTCATTCCTTAAAAGTATTGCTTATGAACTTAATTAGTTCAAATTATATTTTATATTGTTTTCCTAACATTATAAACTTTTCCTAACATTATCTACTCCAATGATTATGCCCTAGGGTTATGATTCTGAATTCATTAAATAGGTTCATCCATGTTCAATTATCCATAACATTCCTGTATTCAACTGTCTGTCATATCCTTCCTTAAGTATCTTCAATACTGACGGTCCAGTATAGCCTATACTTTTTCAATATTGATTTGAGAAAAAAAAAAGTTAAAGATTTAAAATATGAAGTCAGACAATAACCTTCATACAGCAAACAATTATGAGAGACAATAGTATTGTTTCCTACTTTTTCATAAGCATGGTATTGAATTTCAGATTCTTCACCACAGATTAGATTTTGCTTTAGGAAAACCTTTCACAGAATGGTAAATATACAAAATCAGGCACATGTTACTTTCATCTAAATATTAATTTTATCCTACTATTTATTTCATAGACTGTCTTGTCCACTCTGTCATTATAAAGTGTAATATACTCTTTAATGTTCCATAAAATGTTTTAATAACCTCAATAACTATTGGATTGTAAAAAAAAATACCTTTTGAAATGTCCTGTTGTATGTGTAGCTTTGTTTCAGGACAAAACATCTGTAGTTCAGAGACAGAAAGATGATTAATTTTCCATTTGTTTGGGGACAGGCCACCATTTATAAAGCAAACAGACAAATCACTTCAAACAGAGGCGACACTCAAAACAAAGTGATGTACTTCTTCAATTAATACCCCATGACCTTTCAAGATGAAAGGATAATAGTCATCCACCCAGAAAAGAGGGAAAATAGTTCTATGTGCTATTTCCAGGGTTTAGAGGTCACTTGGTTATGCAGAAAACAAAATACAATGAAAACTGCAGAAAATATTAGAGAGAGAAAGCATGGCTACATATTTTTCTAAGCTTCCTATTTACCAAGAGTTTTCGTCTTTTAATAAGCCCCTCTGTTCCCCAAACTAAGGTCACATTCTGTTTATTGTGTGGCTGGGGCCCTCCTTACATTCAGCTGTCTATCTGTGCCCTCTTTAGAGTACAAGTAATTGGCCTAAATCAAGAGCCAAATGGCATGTCTAACTTATTCAGCGTTCTGGTGATCATATGACAGAGCTTAGAGAATTGAGGGAGGTCTCAAACAACAAAGCAAGATATTATTTTCAGTGAAGTCTTGTGGCCATGCGTACCTCTGTTACAAGGACAATTAGAGTCTTTGTTCCTAAGAGTCAGCTTGACTATCTTATTGAAAATACTCAAAAGAGTTCCCATAGCCTTTCCAAAGCATCATAGACTATATACAGACTATTCTGTATTCAACCCTCCAAAACATATGTTTAGGAAACATGAGAGGTTTTTTTTTTTTTTTTACCCCCACTGCACTGGTTAAAATTCATTTTATTTCCCAATGAAGTATAACTAAGATGGCAAAATCCTGATTTAAAGATATGAAATAACTAAAATTTATTAAGGACAGTTTTGTTTAAAACACATCATTCAAAATGCAGATTTTGGAACTGTGAGTTCAAATTATAGGCTCAGGATTTTTTCATTAATATGCGCATTGCATTTTTTCTTCACTAGTTTACCAGCCCATATTTTGAATACAAATCTGATTTGCACTCAAAGACTTTTTGAAACCACTGAAAACATACTGTTTTTTTTTTTCTCAGAACTGATGGAACCATATTATAAAATATAATAGTAAATAATGCTACAGTGTGTTATAGCATATATAATTGTATTGGTTTACTAAAAAAAAGATAAACTGTATTGTATACAGTGAATATATTGTATACTGGTTTAGAGGGAGCCTGTGATTATTACAAAATACTACTAACTTATAGATGAATTTTGACAATTTGTTCAAAGTTACAATTGAAAAATCCAGAATCCTACACCTTTGATTATTAGTTTAGTATTCTCCCCACACTTCTTTTGCTCTTGGACTACAGAGCATATGGTATTAACTCAGAATAAAAATTCCTATCTTCATAAATTTTATGAAGTGATTATACATTTCTACCTTCAAGTTAGGTAATCTACCACAATATTCTAAAACCATGAAAGAAAAAAATATATACTTCAATTTTCACAAAACCAGTTAAAGCTGCAGAGATAGCAGAAATCAAAGCTTCAGAGTCCCCAAAGCTTACATAACTACTTCAAATCAATGAAAAGAAAAGCTAGAAAATTACAGAATGATCTTTTCAAATGCCTTGAATAGTGCTTTAGCAACACCTTTCTCAGCCTCAGCTCACTTTTTTTTTTTGTAAAATGAAGGACTAGACTAAATCATCTCTAAGAATTTAATCCATCTGCCTGATCAAACATTATTTTATTAAAAATTCAAAAAGTTTATAAAAATTACCCCTAGTTATGAAAACTAGTTTGGCTTGTCCTCAAAATGTTTATTATAAATTTTAAAAAGTGCTACTAGTCTCTTTTAGCAAGGTTTGACAAGAATTTTGAATTTTCTAGGCCCCAGGCTGAGACTTTTCTCTATAACCACATTTTGTGCAATACATATTCAATAATTAAAAACTCTACACTTCAAAATTATATTTTTAGGCTCAACATATTTATTAATATGAGACTTCAAAGAGATAACACCTTTTTAAAGAGGTAACTGAAAAGATCTAATATTAAAGATTCTTACCTTCTTACATTTATTCCATGTATCATGAGTTGGCAAATGGTGGCCTATAGGCCAAATCTGGCCTGTCATACATTTTGAAAGTAAAACTTTATTGGAACACATTAACACTCATTTGTTCACATATTGTCTATAGTTGCTTTAAGTTACATTACCAGAGTTAAATATGTGCAACCAACACTATATGGCATGCGAAGCTTGAAATACCATCTGGTCCTTTACAGAGAAAGATTGCTAACCTTTACCATATATTACAAGCATTGGAAAAAAGACTGTGCGATTCACGTTAACACTGGAAAACAATGTGAAAAATTATCTGACTTAAAGATCCATTTGGAAGTCCAGAACTTTTACATAAAGGGATTATTAATAGTACCTTAGTTGGAAATGAGTTTTAAGGGACTTCTTTTAAAGTTGTACTTATATAGCAAAAATATCATCTTTCCCCTTTAAATTAATGCTATTTAAGATTATTAAAAAATTATATACAGAGGGTGCCAAAAAATGTATATACATTTTAAGAAAGGAAAAAACTGTGTTAATTGTAATACTCAATATATACCAATAACAAAAGATGAATACAAGTCACGTTTGACTTCTGCAATTACAGATGCTCAGAGTGGTTACCATCAGCATCCAGACACTTCTGATTACAGTGAACTACTGCTTGAGCAACATTGACCAAAGTGTCCACTTGTCTACGTTTTTTTTGCACCCCCCAGTATATATAATGTTTTTATTAAACATTAAACAATTTATACTATCATTGATATTTTTTCAATAAATGTATATCTTGTAACAGTTTTAGGTTTGCAAAATCATTGTGAAGAAAGGACAGAGAGTTCATACATACCCCATGTGCAGTTTTTGCTATTATTATATTGGTGCAAAAGTTGTTGCGATTTAAAAGGTTAAAAATAATTGCAAAAACCGCAATTACTTTTGCACCAACCTAATATTACCCTCTCACATTAATATGGTACATTTGTCTTTTTTAACAAAATACATTTAATGAACCAGTGTTGATACATAATTATTAACTAACGTCAATTACTTTATTTAGATTTCCTTAGATTTTGCTTAATGTCCCTTTTCTATCCCAGTATCCTATTCAGGCTACAACATTACGTTTAAGAGTCAGATCGCCCTTTGATTGTGATTGTTGCTAAGAGTTTCTTTGTTTTTGATGACCTTGACAGTTTTGAGGAGTACTGCTCAGGTATTTTGTAGAATGTCCCTATATTGGGAGTTTTTTGATGTTTTTCTTATGGTTAAACTGGGCACATATGTTTTGGGGAGGAAGACCACAGAGGTAAAAGCATCATTCTTATCATATTGTATTAAAGATTCCTACTATCAATATGACATTTTTGTTCATGTTAGTTAGCCTTGATCATCTGCCTTGAAATAGTATTTGTCAGGTTTCTCTACTGTTAAGTTACTCTCTTTCTCTCTTTTCTTACTGTACTCAGTGCAAGAAGTAATTATGCAATGCCCATACTGAAGGGTATGGTCTTATGCTCTACCTCCCTGACAGTGGCTGTCTATATTAATTATTTGGCATTCTTCTGCAAGGGATATTTAACTATTCTTCTTCATTTGTTTATTCAATAATTTACATATATGAATGCAGACTCATGGATATTTATTCTATACTTCGGTTTATAACTTGATCCTACTATTAAGATACTTTGACTACTTTCATATGTTTTGACTTACTCCCTATATATGCTGATATGTACATATACATATACATATACATATACATATATATATGTATATATATATATATATAGGTATACACACACACACACACACACACACACATATATATATATATAAGTTTTTCTATATGTCCCCATCTGTATCGTTAGTCAGCTAAACATGAATTTATACTGTCTTCACATCGAACGACTATTCTTGTGTAACTGTTTACTTCTCTGTAAATTCCTTGTCCAACATGACAAACCAGGCTCCCTCCATCTGCCATTTATTTATTTAATTGCTTAATTCTAGTACACATGCATATTGGTTTCAGACACATAAGCCTCCATTACTGTGGGAAGCAGCTTTACCAACCAGAGTATAGTGCTTGAGAATCATTCTTTTGTGTTTAGTCTTACAGATTCCACTTATATTCAAAGTTACACAGGACAGCAACTTCTTCCACAACCCTGTTTGGTGAAGCTGTTTCATAGATTTGTTATATAGGTAGATTCTTTTGTCATCTCTGTATTCTATACTGGGATTCCCTAACTTATTAAATAATTTTTAATTGCATATGTTAAGGTTTCCTCTGTGTGCTATAAAGTCCTATGTGTTTTTTTAAACATGCTTATGGCTTGTATTCATCATTATATGATTGCACAAAATATTTTTACTTCTCTAAAAACTTCCCCTGAGCTTGACATAGTCAACTCTTCCTCTAGACCCCATTAATATATTTTTAAAAATAATGAAACATGATCAAGTAGGTTTGATTTTTTAAATTCTATTTAAATGCAAGGTATTTCATCAGTAGGCAAACCTATCACTGTTATAAAGTTTGATACAAAAATAAAGAGAAGAAAAAAAAACATGATTATTTCATCATCGATACCCTAAGAACACTTGACAAACTCTGCCAGTAGTTAGTGCTACAGTACTAAGAATCATACACATACAAGGAAAGCTCCCACATATTGCAGACATTGATCATTAGTAACTAAACCTTTGTGGGGGAAAAAATATATATATATAGGGGTACCAAAACATTATGAGAATCTTAAATAGTCAAAAGGCATTATTGAGTATCCTTTTAGCACAGTGTTAGAATTGATTACTTTATTGTCTTTGCTATTTCACTAATCTGTAGGAACAAAGATGAATTTGTAGGTTTTTATGTGGTAGAGAAGCAAGTAGCTTCCATCTAGTGAAAGAAATAGACCTAGTGGTTGCTGTTTTGGGCCCTGATTTTTGTTTTTAATCCAGAATTATAAAATCACAATCTGAACATTTCTTTATTGTAGATAGATAGGTAGATAGATAGATAGATAGATAGATGATAGATAGATAGATAGATAGATAGATAGATAGATAGATAGATAGACTCAAAAAGCAGGTTCTCACATAATGTCATTTCATTCAAAGTTATAATATTGATGAGAAAAAAAAAATAATAATTCCCAGCCCAGGCCATTGTCAGGGTGGAGTTTGCATGTTCTCCCCATATCTATGTGGGTTTTCTCTTGATACTCCTGTTTCCTCCCACATTCCAAAGACGTGCATACAAGCTGAGTTGACGTGTCTGCTTTGTCCCAGTCTGAGTGAGTGTGTGTGTGTGTGTGATGTGCTTTGTGATGAAAGGGCATCTTGTCCAATGTGAGTCCTGCATTGTGTTCTGAGCTACCAGGAGCATTGTCGGTCAACATGACCCTGACCTGCAATCATCTGGTTGGAAAATCATTCTCTTCCTTGATTTTATTAATCTTTCTTAAATGTATATATAGGTTACATTTATTTCACTATTTAGTATTAGAAGTATTTGGCATCTTTTGTATTTGGCATTAGAAGTATTTAGAAGTTTGGTGATGTTTTTGTGACCAGAAATATGTCATAGGAATTTTTATTTATATCAGTTACATTACGGTAAAACTGGTTTTGTTATACGTTGTTTCACTTGAACCTATTGTTGCAGTTTCCAAGAACCTACTAACAACATTAAGTGAGAACTTGTATAAAATTTCTCAAATGTTCTTTGAACAGGTCATGTCATAACACATAACATCTACTGGTCTCCTCATTAATTAAGGAGTTAAAGACAATTTATTTTATGTGTTAATTTTATATTTGTATGAGATTCTTGATTTTACCTTTTTAAAATATGTTTTTAATTATTCAAAGTTAACATAAAATATTACATTAGTTTCAAGTGTACAGCATAGTTATTAGACATTTGTATAACATAAGAAAATGGTCATCCCAATAAGATGCTGATTTCATCTTTTTTGCTAATTATTTTTAACAGAGCTGAAACTGACTATAAATAAGTAAAATGCATATGATTTTGAAGTAAATGTTATTTAAAATGTAAGAAAAACAGGCTTACAAAATAAACAAAAATAGATTAACTAAAACACAACGATAAAATCCAAATCAAAGAAAAACAATTAAAGTGTTTTTGTTTAATATCATCCAGTTTCCATTAGTTAAATATGTAGCAAAATTCAGCACTTTTTAATACGTGATATGGGTCATAGAAGAGCGATAAAACATATCCACAAAACAGTCACAAAAATCTATAAATTCCCCTAAGTTAATCTTAACAAAAACGTGCAACTAAACTATCTAAAACTGATTTACATGAACTATATTCCTTTACAGAAGTACACAAACCAAGGTACAAAAAATGAAAAATGATATCTTGATTCTATGTGAAAGAAGTAGGTAGAACATTTTTTTAAGAAAATGAATATCCAAATTTCATACCATTCCCACAGAATGCCCCCCCTTTTTTTAAACTTGAAAACATCATTTTTAAACATGGTACAGAGCTGCCTGCTAGATTTTGCTGTGAACCTAAAACTGCTCTAACAAATACTCTTTAAAAATGATACAGGGAATATGCACTTTGAAAATTTCCTTTTATCCAGTGATACAACAACAGTTTATCAAACATAAAGAGAAACCAAAAAATCAAACCAAACCAAATGTGAACTAAGTAATAAGCCAAACATAAGCAAAATGTATCTGTGGGAGAGAAATGGGACAGAAACACAAAACACCGACCAGGACAGATGCTACAGGCTTCCTGGGGCTTTGGGCGCCAGATGCTCAGCTCCTGCCTAGTGAAAAAAGAGAGGAGGGAGAGTCAGATTAAACCATTGAGACTGGGAGTGTGAGTGGGGCTACTCTGCTATGAAAGGGGACCAAACAACACCAAAAAAAGAGTCTGTAATCTGTTGCTAGGTACTGTGCCATAATCAGAAACTCTGGACCAAAGGAGGCAGGGACAAAGACATAGGTTTCAGAGAGAAATTATGAAGGCCATGGTCCTGTGTTTAGTTCTGCTGTAGCCCTAGTAACCCAGTGGCAATAATTCCTAATCAATTCTAAAATCCTGTTTCTACTTAGAAGCCCAAAACAAGTTGAGACAGAGGAGATATCCCTGAAGAAACAGCAGAGCAAAAGAAAGACAAGAACACACATGCACACGTGCGCGCACACACACGAAACAGGAGAAGAGTGACATCACAAAACCCTTCCATCTTTAACCTACAAATCAAAATTACAAAATGCCCAAAGAAATAGAAGGCTGACAAAAACCATTAACACAATAGAACTAATATCTATATTGTCAAATCTAAATTAAGTTCATTTTACAGTAAAAAGAAGTCAATTTATAAAAAGATAAAGAAGCCTTATATTTAACTTAAAAATAATTGAATATAAACCAAAAACATCAGAATGAAGCAACATAAAGTGCAATAATAATAATAATAATAATAAAAACCTTCAGAAATTTCAAAATAAAAAATGTAGTCATTGATATAAAAAGTAGAATAGATGATATTAGACACAGAGTAAATTAGTGAACTCACATGATTGAAGTAAGAGTGGTCAAGACATAAAACTTGAAAGGTATTTAAAAGACAAAGAAAATATACAATCGCATTTTTTTTCTAGGAGGTGTTCTAGAAGAAGACATGGAAAGAATGGGATATAAGTGATATTTAATGAAATAATTGTGGAAAATCTCCAAAGGCAAGAAACACATGATCACATAGATACAGCACTTTGAATTATATAAAAAACTTTGCATTTAAAATGATTGTAATGAAGCTACAAAACATGAACAATAAAGAGATTATCCTAAAACATGCAGAAAAAAGCACTTTATCTTCAAAGAATAAAAATTAGCCATATCATCAGTAATATTTTAGATTAATGCAGTCAAAGTGCTGAAGGAAAATAACTCTGTTGGCAATAGCAACCAGATATTTCTATCCACTAAAACTTTCATTCAAGAGTGAAGACAGTATAAAGATATTCTCAGACACACGCTGGTAGAGTTTATCACCCAAAGGCCCTCATTAAAACCACTAGAAAAAGTTGTACATTAGCAAGAATACAAATAAACACAGATAGAGGGTATGGATTATAAGGTAAATATTGACATATAGTATTTGATAAAATGTTTTGGAAAATTAACCATTGAGTGTAAAAATATTTGACAATGACATATGTCATACATTTTATTTATTTATTTATTTCTTCCCAAGTCAAGTTGTTGTTCTTTCAATCTTAGTTGTGGAGGGTGCTGTTCAGCTTCAAGTTGTTGTCCTTTCAGTCTTAGTTGTGGAGGGCACAGCTCAGCTCCAGGTCCAGTTGCCGTTGTTAGTTGCAGGGGGCACAGCCCACCATCCCTTGCGGGAGTCGAACCGGCAACCTTGTGGTTGAGAGGACGCTCCCCAACCAACGGAGCCATCCGGGAGCTCAGTGGCAGCTCAGCTCAAGGTGCTGTGTTCAATTATTTAGTTGCAGGGGTCGCTGCCCACCATCCCTTGCGGGAGTCAAGGAATTGAACTGGCAACCTTGTGGTTGAGAGCCCGGGTTCCAACCAACAACTGAGCCATCCGGGAGGCAGATCAGCTCAAGGTGCTGTGTTCAATCTTAATTGCAGGGGGCAGAGCCCACCATCCCTTGCGGGACTCAAGGAATTGAACTAGCAACGTTGTGGTTGAGAGCCCACTGGCCCATGTGGGAATCGAACTGGCAGCCTTCGGAGTTAGGAGCACGGAGCTCCAACCGCCTGAGCCACCGGGCTGGCCCTGTCATACATTTTATGAAAGCTAAAGTATAAACAACAAAATGATGGGGAAAGTTATTAAGCATGCAAAATTCTCTCCAACTAGCTGTATGTTTTTTTTAAATTAGAGTTAAATATATAATTAAGGGTAATATAGAAATGAATAAAAATAAAATTTTGTACAGAAAATGGCCAAGGAAAATAAAGGGGTTATACGAAATTGAATTAATCCTTTAGAATGTCGGGAAAGAAAAATAAATAAAAAGATCAATATTAAATAAAAATAGGGCAGAAATACTTAAAAAATACATCAGGATTATATATATATATATATATATATATATATATATATATATAAAATTAATGTTTATTGGGTTACAATTGTTAGTAAAGTTACATAGATCTCAAGTGTATAATTCTGTAATACATTATCTATACCCCACATTGTGTGTTCACCACCCAGAGTCAGTTCTCTTTCCATCACCATATATTAGACCCCGTTTACCCTCTTCTAGAGCACCCCTTACCCTCTGATAACCCCTAAATTATTGTCTGTGTCTATAAGTTTTTGTTCCTTCATTTGTTTGTCTTGTTCTTTTGTTGTTTTCAGTTTTATATACCACATATCAGTGAAATCATATGGTTCTCTACTTTTTCTGACTTATTTCGCTTAGTACTATAATCTCAAGATCCATCCATCTGTCACAAATGGTACTATTTCATCTTTTCTTACCAACAAATAGTAGTCCATTGTGTATGTATACCACAACTTCTTTATCCATTCATCTAGCGAAGGACATTTTGGTTGTTTCCATGTCTTGGCCACCGTAAATAAAGCTGCAATGAACATTGGAGCACACATGTCTTTATGGATAAATGTTTTCAGATTTTTTTGGTAGATACCCAGGAGAGGGATTGCAGGATCTTACAGTAATTCTATTCATAATTTTTTGAGGAGCCTCCACACTGCCTTCTATAGGGGCTGCACCAGTCTGCATTCCCACCAACAGTGTATGAGGGTTCCTTTTTCTCCACAGCCTCTCCAGCACTTGTTACTATTTGTCTTGTTGATGATAGCCATTCTAATTGGGGTGAGGTGATATCTTATTGTGTTTTTTATTTTCATTTCTCTGATGATTAGTGATGTTTAGCATTTTTTCATATGCCTATTTGCCATTTGTATGTCCTCTTTGGAGAAATGTCTCTTCAGGTCGTCTGCCCATTTTTCAATTGGGTTGTTTCTTTTTTTGTTGTTGAGTTTCATGAGTTCCTTGTATATTTTGGATATTAGCCCCTTATCGGAGGCACTGTTTGCAAAAATCTTCTTCCATTCAGTTGGTTGCCTCTTTATTTTGCCAATGGGTTCTTTTGCTGTGCAGAAGCTTTTAAGTTTGATATAATCCCATTCATTTATTTTAGCTTTTACTTCCCTTGCCTTTGGAGTCAAATTCATAAAATACTCTTCGAACCCAAGGTCCATAAGTTTAGTACTTATGTTTTCTTCTATGCAGTTTATTGTTTCAGGTCTTTGATCCATTTTGAATTAATTTTGGTACATGGTAACAGATAGCAGTCCAGTTTCATTCTTTTGCAGGTGGCTTTCCAGTTCTCCCAGCACCATATATTAAGGGGCTGTCTTTTCTTCATTGTATGTTTTTTGCTTCTTTGTCAAAAATTATCTGTCCATATTTATGTGGGTTTATTTCTAAGTTCAAGTCTGTTCTATTGGTCTGTGCATCTGTTTTTCTGCCAATACCATGCTGTTTTGATTATTGTTGCCCTTTAGTAAAAGCTAAAGTCAGGGAGTGTGATACCTCCAGTATTGTTCTTTTTTCTTAAGATTGCTTCGGCTATTCAAGGTCTTTTGTGGTTCCATACAAATCTGTTGATCTTTTGTTCTATTTCTTTAAAAAATGCAATTGGGATTTTGATGGGGATTGCATTAAATCTGTATATTGCTTTGGGTAACACGGCCTTTGTAACTGTGTTGATTCTTCCAATCCATGAGCCTGGAATGTCTTTCCATTTCTTTGTCTTCAATTTATTTTAAAAATTTCTTATATTTTCCACCATATAGGTCTTTCACATCCTTGGTTAAGTTTATTCCTAGGTATTTCATTCTGTGTTCATTTTGTTCTTTTATTGTGTTTCTGAGTTCACTAAACTGCCTGTCTTGTTTTCTTGCATCTCATTGAGTTTTAAGAACAGCAATCTTGAATTCTCTGTCATTTAAGTCACTATTTCCATGTCTTTAAGTTCATTTTCTGGAGATTTTTCATTTTCTTTCTGAGTTATGTTACCTTGGTTATTCTTGGCAATTAATGATTTATTATTTCTCTTCCTAGATATCTATAGGAGTGGGTTCTACAACAATTTGATAGAAAGAGGTCTTTCTTTTGTTTTCCAGTAGGTATTGGTAGAGTGTTTTATTTTCTCTCTGACTGCTGCTCTTTATTCTCTCTCACACTGTAGTGTTATATTTTCTCTGCACTGTTCCAGCTTCTCACACATTAGGAGATTCCCTGGAAGGTGAGCTTCTCCTCTGTGAATAGTTTGCCTGGGTCATAGGATGCCACCTCTGTGGGGTGATGTGGAGAGCTTTTGAAGTTCCAAAGCTCTTCCTGCACCAGATTCAAAGTGCATGTGTTTCAGCAGATCTGTTTACTCCTGCAGTGATCCGCCCAGATAGGTGGGGACAGGGGCAGGGTTGATTGTAAGAGGTGGCCCAGAGCAATTGCTTCGACCACCGCCACAGTCAGTCCTGCTTCCACAGCTCCCTCCCCTTTGCAAGAACTAGTTTGGCTATGAGTCTGTGTCTGCGGACCACAGTTCTCAGAACTGCAAATATTCTGTTCTTTTGCTCTGACACTGCTACTGTTCTACTTCTTGCACTGGGCAGGTGGGGGTGGGCGAGCTGTGGGATGATAGGGAGGGGGCGGCTAGTCTCAGTGCCTAAGGCTTTCATTCTCTGCTCAGCAGTGAGGGCTTAAAGCACTGTTTTCAGTCTTCTTCCCTCAGTCTTTGCTCCGAGGTTTCTGCCATCAGTGTTGGGTTCAGCTGTGTTATATGCTGTACCCTCAGCCCTGTGGGCCATAAGCAGAGCCCTAGCAGTCCGAGTTCTTCCCTCTCAGGTGTGGTAGTTCGGGAATGCAGCAAGTCCGGAGCACCAAGCGAGGTCTGCGTCCTGTGCCCTTGAGTCCCCATCTCTGCACTTCTCCCTTCCCTCCTCCCCCGACTCTAGCAATTTGCCCACCTTAAGAGTGTTTCAGTAGTGCGCCACTTAGTCTTGCCTGTCTGCTGTGCAGGGAGTCCTTTGCGGAGTTCTAGTTGTTCATTTTTTTGTTGTAAATTCCAGGGGAGATTTCAAGAGACTCACCTCACACCACCATTTTTATGACATCCATAAAATATATTAAATTCATCCATTAAAACTTCAGATGATTATACTGCTTTCAAAGAATCAGCTGTATGCTACTTCCAAGAGTAATACATAAAAGTGAAAATAAAAATTATAAATAATGGGTAGCAAATAATGAGTACCACATGGAATAAGGTATTTCTTTCTGTTAGAAACAGGTAAGTTGAGATGACAAGCATAGTTTGCTCGCAACAAATAGAAAATATACTGAGTGCACATGAAAATAAGTACTGGATTACAAAAAAAATCAACAAATTTCAAAAAATCAATGTCATATAAAATTTTTTTGACAATAACAGATCTAAATAAAAAATGGTATACACACATAACCCCGTAAAAAGCAGATATGTCTGGAAAATTTTAAATGCATACCTAAATAACTCAATAAATGAAAAGAATAACAAAAATGAAATCAAAATGAAAAATTTAAAGCTTGTATCAGGCAATTACTTGAATATAAAGTTTCTGTACTCAAAAAATTCAAAATTTCTTGCCACAAATTCAAATACTCATACCCATCTTTCTTAAAATCCCAGCAATAGTTTTTCCCTATTTCTTTCAATCTGATTCTGGGAAATAAACAAAACTATCCAATTCACTTACCAGGCTAGTATAATCTTACAACTAAAACCAGATAAAGGCTTTAAAGCAAAATAAAATCACAGACCAATCTGACTTACAAATAGATGAAAAATCAGGTATAAATTAGAAATGCATATAGCATGATACATCAGGGCCAATTATTGTTCATTCAGAGACATATGGGTGTTAAGCATTTTAAAAAAATCTATTAAAATAATACACCATATTAATAAATTGAAGAACATTGTGATTAATCATTTTCTTATGATTATCTTAAAAGATGCAATTTCATTCTTCTTTAAAATTACAAACAAGGAATGGAAAAATTTTCTTAATCTAATAAAGATCATTTGTCAAATTCTACAACAAGTAAAATACTAATTATGAGGGTAGGAACGTTCTCCTTGAAATCTGGGATAAAAGAATTATGCCCACTACATGTACAATCATTGATTATTATGTAACAATTCCTGCACAAGTGAAGAAAATATATAAAGAAACACTAGAAATAAAAGCAAGAATAAAGCGATTTCTTTCAGATGACATGGGAGTCCAATTAGAAAACTGAAGAAACTATAAATACATACTATTAGAACAGATGAAAGAGTTCAGTATGTGAAAGGATTTTATGCAGGAAAAAAAAGTGTACTGAAGTACATAAACGATCTAAATTAATAAAGAATTATACTAAATTCATAGATTGGAAGAATTATTAGTAAGACATATTCTTTCTATGATAAACTAGAAGTCCAATGCAATTTTAGAAGTCATTGCAACAAAGAGCCAAGTGTAATCAAGACAATTTTGAAGATTAAGAATGAGATGGGACGATTTGCCCTACTTATGGAAATCTATAGTAATTATAGTATTGGTATAAGGCGGGACAAAGTGACTACCAGTACTGAATAGAGCACCTAGATAAGACTGATGTGGCTTTATAAATCAGTGAAGACGGTATGTGACCACAGCACGTGATGCTTGGATGATTGGCTAGTCATAGGAAAAACAAATAGATTTAGATTCTCACCATATGTATTTCTTATATATTTTCTACAGGATAATTAAGGACAATGATGAAAACTTAGAACAAAGTAGGAGAATCCATACATGAACCTAACGTATGAAAATAATTCTTAGGATATTGAAGCACACACACACACAATATAAGGCAATTATTAATAAGTTTGACTGCTATAGATAAATATTGATAACATTTACTAATTAGCAGATTTTAGTGGGAAAACTTAAGATAAAAATGATTGATGTACGTGTGAAGGAGTAATAAGACAATGAAATGTATTGGCACTTATCCACTATTTGATACAATTTAAAACTGGATTCTTTGGAAGATATTTAATTTAATAACAAGAATAGTGCTTATATCAGATTTATACCTACCCTCTATATGGTAATATTTCTCCTTTCTGTGTCACTATCGTTAAAATGCCTTTAATAATTTGACCATAAAAAGACTACTTGCAACATAATAATAAAGTGTTAGAATTATCCCCCTTGCAACATTAATCTTGATGCTATGTACACTAACTTGTCATGGATAACCATGCACTTCATCCCTATCATTTTAAATTATATATGAAGTGTTTATTAGACAGAAAGCCTCTTAAAGTCCATGTCTGTTTCATTCCTTCATAATTCATAGTGTGGTGTTCTTTTGTGGATTCTTGTCTTTTAAAAAAGTAAAAGCAGCAATTACTCACCAACTACAATAAAATAAAAACTACTTCTGGTCAACAAATGACTATAAATAAAGTTCAAAGACATTACCATTGGTGGAAGACAGTGAATCTATCAATTCTCTGTACTATATTTTTGTTTTTGTTTTAAGCGACTCTTAGATTTTGGGGAGAAAACACAATTCTCATCCTTTTATCATGTTCTTCAAGTGCTTTGACTTGTGTTAATTTCAACATAATTTTAGTCTCATTAGCATAAAATGTTAGGGCAATTATTGGCTGAAGTTTGTTGATGACATTTTATAGTCAATACCTATGTTAGACCCTCATACTTTTCTAGAACAATTCTTTAAAATGTTTGGGGTTTATATCACTGAAGCTTTGAGTCCTGTTTCCAACTGTCATACAAAATCAAGATTCTATTTTTTATTTAAAAAAAAAAGTCTATGTAGAAGTTTGGATTAGAAGACTGGGGGAGAGGGATTCCATGTTTTTAGTAAAAATTCAAAAAAACATAATAATAAATGAAGAAAAACCTGTTGACTTAAAAAGTATTTTTAAGTAATCTTTTACATTTTTCCAAAATGAAAATGTGTAATTTATCAATCAGAAGAAATTAAGATGTGTGTTTTGAAATTATTGTATCTTAAATAACTATTCTCTAGAGTTTTACAGGAGAATTTACAAAAATAATTTGAAGAAGTTGGCTTTTTACTCCAAATGATATCTATAGCCCATCAGCATACTTTTGTGGGGTATATAGATAAGGAACTGACAATACATTTCAACAAGCTTAATTTTTAATTGAATGTTCCAAAGAAAATGAACATTTAGTTTCTTAATTCTGATTTCTGAGAAAATTCGACCTTTTGTGTAAGGTAATTAATTTCAAAACAGAAAGTTACAAAGAATTAAAGTTGAAACAAGTCTTTAAATACCCAAAGCAGGGCTTCTAAACATAGCTTTTGTTTAAGGAAATATACATATTATAATTGCTGATTTATTCCTGGGCCAAAATAATAATTATATTTGATACTGGTATTGACAGACTTAGGAATTAATAAACTATACTTATTAACTAATAGTAGTTTTACAGCTTAGCTGACTGTTTTGGAATATAGCCATGAATCTACCCACTTGTCTAATATTATAAAAAATAATTTTCTCTCATATATGAAAATACATAGATATTCCTATAAAAGAATCCCTTGTGCAAGTTATAGAACTAAAATAAGCAATGAAATAATAAATAAAACTTCATACTTGCACTTGAACAATTGCAAATTGGAGATTATTTTAGTTACTATTGGACAAGTTTTGGTCTCAGTAGCTCATCTAGACTCTCCTAATGTTTTATTTTTCATTTTTTTCCTTTGTGTTATTTAAAAACTACTACAAGCAGATAATGAGTATGAAATACTAGCTCTCTTTACAGTTAAGCTTCACTATATTTTTAGAAAATATTATGTTCACTCAAGCTCAATTTAATTGGGTGATTCTCAAAAGTCAAAATATATACACATAAGGACATATGAATTTATCCATACGTGCATTTACATGTATCTGTAAATGCATGTAAAAAAAACTCTTTTCTTCCATGAAATTATTTAAAGGTTATTCTAATAATAAGCAAATCTATACCATAAATACTTATATGCTTTTTATTATCTTTATTCCAATGACACAAAGGTGAGAGCATCTAAGTGCTAATTTAATATCTGGGGATAATTCTATGATTTCAGTAGTTTATATAAATATGGGCAATTTCTGTAACTAAGTTCTAATCTCTATATGTTGTAATGAATGCCAGAAATACATGTAAAATTTCACAAATTCTGTATTATTTTTGAATGCAAATATATATATATATATATATATATATATATATATATATATATTTATTGTGTATGTTGATATATAATACTTTAAAGAAAAGAATATATATATATATATATAGAGAGAGAGAGAGAGAGAGAGAGAGAGAGAGAGAGAGAGGTAAAGAGATGAAAAAAAGAGAAAGAAAGAAAAAGAAAGCTTCAGGTTCTCTAAAACCATACAATTGTGTGTGAATAGTGAAGCAAATTCTAATTACTAAATTATGTAGTCCATTAGTTGCAATACAATTTTCTTCTGAAATAATTAATAAAAGAGAGATTCCATATGAAGCTTTTTAATCTTTTTTTCTCATGTATCATTATTATGGAAAAATAAAGTAAATTGTAATTTGTCCTATGTCTATATAGATAAGTTTGTGTATATATCCATATAGTTACTGTGCATTATAGCAATTATTTCAAAATGTATTTAAAACTAAGAGTTATGAGAGTAACATTTATTAAGGACACATGAAGGGTTGTTCTGGTCATCATGACTTTTTGGCTTTTCTGCTGGTAATCAGATAAGTGCTGTCACATGGCAGGAAACATTACACAAATGGTACGGGGTAAGGTTACATACATTTGTGCAGTAACCTCCTGTCTAAGTGAATAGTTAATTGGACACCTATGTGAAGCCCTATTGAAAAGTGGCAGTTCCATTAAGGCCTAAGTCACTAAAAACAACATGAGCCTAATTTGTTTTTATTACTACACTAAAGGAAATTATAGAAACATTTAAAATCTACAGGAATTCGTTGTAGGATATAAATATGCTTATTTGTTTCTCCTTTTTGTTTCTTGAGTTGTAGTCTGTGATCCTCACAGAGGTTTGTTAATATTCCGAATTGGTATTTTCGTAAGGTGAGAGTTAAAGCAAAATATTTGGAAAGCTAAATTCCCAATCTAGTGACTGTTGGGACCACAGAGACTGTTCTTTTCAGAACTTCGGTCATAAATCTTTCACTTACTGAATATTGCTGAAGGCATAGGACCTAACAGAAGACACCCAAGGCAGAGAGAGTTCAACAGCTTCTGGTACTCTGATGCACTTTCCTCTTGAACTCTGCCTGTTCCATTTCTGTATTTGCAATCTTTGAAAATTAAGCTACATTAAAGGTTACTTAAAATGTTGAAATAGGATGTTGCTATTTAATTTCAATTTAGACAGTCTGTAGCAATAAGCAAAATAATTAGGTTCTTTTAAGAGAAGGCATATTATACAACTATCGTGGTTAGGAGCATGGACTCTTCCGCTGAGCTCCTTGATTCAATTCTGCCACCAGAGATCCAGTATTTCCAAGTGCAAAATGGGGACAATAATAATATCTACCTCTCAAGGGTATCCTGAGGATCAAATGAATTTATTTATGTAAAGTGCTTGGCCATTAAAAATACTATTTAATAGTGTGATATTTATTATTACCTGAATTGGTTAAATAAACTCTCTGATTATAAGTCGTAAGTTCAATAGTTGGTTAGTATACACATATGTTTTTGTTTTTGTTTTTTTCCCAGTGAATACTTTAGTCAGGCTAAGATATAGAATGGAAAAATTAAACATTTAGATCAACAACATTTCTTTCAATAGAAGGGTTTTGAAATTATTTAAACTTATCAAGCTATTCTAAATAAGTAAGCTATTTTGTGGATAGCTGCCTAATGTATAAGCACTCTATAAATTCATGTATAAAAACAGAAAAATATCCAAGAATCCTAAGTTGTCCTATAATGTCTTGTCTTATTGCAACTAAAGCTGACAAATACTAAGTGTATGGAAACTGATTAGAAATTGTGGGGGATTAAAAATATCAGACATGGTCCTTGTCTTCAAAAGGCTTATAAAGTGATGGAGGGAAAGATTTGTAAACAAGACTGCAAATCAAGTTCAGAAAAGTGAAAAATGGTTTACTAGTAGCATTATGGGTAAAAGAGAAATTAATTATAGCTTAATATCTACAGCAGAGATCTCACATTCATTGAGTATTTAGCTCTCTGCCAGGTTAGAACATAATCTGTGATCAATGGCTGCTGTACTTCATGGTGCTTCAAAATATTAGGAACAGCTCAACACTGTATTAAGTTAATGAATCTGGTAAGCATTTGTAGGTGAATAATACCGTATCTCATCTATATAGCATATAGCAAACTGAACCTGAATACAAAGCAATTATGACAGTTTAGATGCCTAACACGTATTATATAGTGCAATTTGTACAAATGGTACACACAAATATATGCACACTAAGAAATTACTCTCCATTTTGTTTAAAATCTTATCTTCTGGTCGTTTCTGTGGTACATAAACACAAGTCAGACCAGTGATAGCTAGGTCAGTAAAAATGGAAAAATGCTAAGGTGACTGCAAATAAAAAAAATTTAAAAATACATAAATTAAAATACTTATTGCTGTGGTTTTAGTTTTAATTCAATCATTAAGGGCTCCAGCACTCAGTATATGACAGAGGGTATGTGGCTTCCTCTCCATGAAAACAGAAAGAAATTTATTTTTGACTAGAGAAAAATTACCATTAGCAGCCTTATGATGACTTAAATGTCCTTGTCTTTGTGCTTTTCCACAAGATAAGAAATATATTAGCAAATAGGAGTGAATGGGAAAGAAATTCTTATATGAAAATAGCTGTTTGAAAGTGCCAGCAAAGCAATTAAACACCTGCCTGATTGAGTGGGAAGCAAACGATTTTCTCTCACTAGGGTTAAAGATACAGAGGAGTGAGTAGATGCAAGAGAGACCTGGAATAAAGTGATTATACAAATGATTGGAAGACACAAAAAGGGAAATTCTGAAAGTCCAAGAAAATGGCAAGGAAGAGAAGAATCCTCTAAGTATGAGAAGGGTAGGAAGGCAATATTCAAAGAGTGAATTCAGCAGAGTCTGTACGCCAAAGGGTAAGCAGGTGAATCACAGTTTTCAAGGTCAGAGTTAATATGAGTGGCACTAATGAAGAGAAGATACTAATCCCAGTTTTTCTCCTAGAGCAGAGTTTATTCTTTTCAATTTTATACTTTGTGATATTTTGGAATAGGTAAAACTTGAAAGAGTGAGTTTGTGTGCCAGAGGGGAAAAGAATACCCAGACAACATAGCATAAGCTTCCCAATTTAATGACTTAGAGCCACAGTTTTTATCTGTTTTAAGTTAGAAAAAAGATAAACAAGTAAACAAAATGTTGTTTAAAAAAAAAGTCAGGTATAATTTAAGGAGGAGCTCTAGAGTAGATTAATGGATCCTGAAATAACAAGGGTGACTTAAAAAGATCTATTTTACTGAAGCCTGAACAGAAAATCTTTGTGCTTTATTACTTTAAACAGGGAATAATAATAGTAATAACTCAAAGGAATTGGATAAATTTATTAAGCCATTCTCTTTCAGCTCAAATCTATCCTCTGGGCTCTTGCTTTGTGAGGTTGGGACTGGGACTCTGGAAACTCGATTTCTCCTTTCCCTCTGTCTCTCTGCCAAAAAGAGATCAGAAGGGGAGATGAGGCAGGAAGCTTACTCATTCTTGCTTGCTTTCAGCTCCTGTCAGCAGGGCCCTAACAAGATACATCCTCCCCGCAGTAGCAGTGAGCTCTAGCATTTCGTGCTAGAACACTCAAAGAAGCTTTCTAAGCACACACCCTCTGAGGTGTCAGCGCAAGATTGGCAGTCCTCTCTTCCCAGAGACCTGGACCTCAACCCTGCAGGAACTTGTTTTCATGTTCTCGGTTCCTGAAATTGCAACATGTCCCTTATGTCCATCCAACCTTAGGTTCAACTGCCTCCTGCAGCAATTAGCTCAGTGTTTCCTCAGGACTCTCTTTTTGAATTTTTTGGTCTACTTACACTAGTTTAGCCATTTCTTTATATTAAATTCCTTCTGTTGGACGTATTTCTGCTTACATGTGGGAAAAATAGATAAGTAACATTTTAGCAATTAAAACAAAAAACACAAAACACTCAGAGTCAAGAATCCAAAATGAAAAAAAGTAGAAACTATAAAGGGCAAACTCAGGAATGTGCCCTATTTTTAAACGATGAAGATTTAAGATGTATTAGAACAAATCGTATATTTATTTATTTATTTATTTTTAATTCTTTTTCATTGAGGAATATTGGGGAACAGTGTGTTTTTCCAGGACCCATCAGCTCCAAGTCAAGTCGTTGTTTTCAATCTAGTTGTGGAGGGCGCAGCTCACTGGCCCATGTGGGAAGTGAACTGGCGAACTCGGTGTTATGAGCACTGCGCGCTAACCAACAGAGCCAACCGACCGCCCCTATATATTTATTTTAATTTTCCTTGTTTGTGCTTAATCAGTGGAATGGCATTTCTACACTGAGGAAAGCCAAATTTCCAAAAGCCTGTTAAAAGCTTTCAAGACTCATTTATTTTAGTTATTACACTTCCAAGCTGCAAGCTCATTTCTCATATAAGAAGACTCAATAGATGTCAGTGTTGAGGGGATTTAAAATTCATCCCAAAATTTATGACTCTCACTTCAAGGATGAAAGATGATTTCTGAAGCCAAAATGACAGAAAAAAATGTTTAGGAAAGAAACAAACCTGACTGAGAAGAAAGCTTACATTCTTCATAATACTAATCCAACAGAATAAATATATTTATATATCAGTATGATTTTTCTAATTTGTATTAATTGGTCTATTTGAACATTGTGTATAATTTTTCTAGTTCTAATTGTTCTTGGATTCTCAGACTATCCTTCATTAAGTCTAATAAATATTTTTATTAGCTTTTTCAAATTAATTTTTTCTATAACTAAAATTTTCAGCTATGTGTAAATTTTACCTAATGGATAGAAAGTTGTTACTATCGTACATCCATATATATGTGTTTTTTAATACACTTGCTCTGAGTCATTTAAAGACTACAGTGATTAGGGAACAATCAACCTCATTCATTCTTAAGACAATCATTATATTGGAGTTAAAATGAATATTTTTGTTTGAGGAAGAGACAATAGAAGCAATATTATCTGAAACATAATTAGTAATCGTATACTTAAAATAAATTTAGATCTCTAGCTATTTTATATTTCTTAAGCATAACTTTCAGGTGCCTTTGATTTTTTATTATTAGCAGTTCAATATTCTGAAACAAATGTCATCATTTTACCAACAGAACATCTAACACTTCTATGATACTTGGTTGTACAAACTTATAACCACTCTCCTTGGCAGCTAAGAGTGGCAATATTTTTCTTTTTTATTTGATTCTTTAACCTAAACATTTAATTTGTAAGTTCTTTTTTTGAATTCTTTTTTTATTAGTTTCAGGTGCACAAGACAAAGCAATACTTAGACGTTTATCTTGTATATCCCTCACATTCTGTGAACCCCCCTCCCCCCATCCACTACCCCTCTGACATCTCACAGAGCCATTACATTTCCACTGTCTCTATTCCTAATGCTGTACTCCGCTTCTTGTAAGTACATACATACACACACACACACGCATATATGTGTGTGTATATATATATATATGTGTGTGTGTATATATATATATATATATATATATATATATATATATATATACATATACATGCAAACTTGTAGTTTCACATTTATTATTGTTCAGCTTCAGCTTCAGGTATACAATGCAGTGATCAGGCATCTACATCATCCCTGAGGCGGTCTCCCTAATGGGACACGTGTCCATCGGATACCCTACAGAATCTTTACAACATTATTGATTACATTCCCCAATTAATTTCAGAACCCTGTGGCAATCTTATGGCTACTGACTGTTTTCTAATCGCCTCAGCTTCCCCCTTATCGCCACCCCCCTCCCATCTAGCAGCCCTCAGTTTTTCCTCTATGTCTCCAAAACAGTTTCTGATTAGTTCATTCACTTATTCTTTTCTTTAGTTTCCACATATAAGTGAGATCATATGGTATTTGTCTTTGCCTGACTTATTTCACTTAACATAATGTTCTCTAGGTCCATCCATGTTGTTGCAAATGGTAAGATTTCTTTCTTCTTTATGGCTGCATAATACTCCATTGTATAAATGTACCACAGTTTCTTAATCCAGTTATCTACCAATAGGCATTTTGGTTGTTTCCATGTCTTGGCTATTGTGTATAGTGCTGCAATAAACATAGGAGTGCATAAAGTTTTTTGAATTAGAGTTTTGGATATCTCTGGATAGATACCTAGGAGTGGAATTGCCGGATCATGAAGTAGTTCCATTTTCAGATTTTTGAGTTACCTCCATACTGTTTTCCATAGTGGCTGCACCAATCTGCAATCCCACCAATAGTGCACAAGGGTTCCCTTTTCTCCACATCCGCGCCAACCCTGTTGTTTGTTGATTTATTGATGATAGACATTTTGACTAGGGTGAGGTGGTATCTCACTGTGGTTTTTATTTGCATTTCTCTAATTAGTTAGTTTGAGCATTTTTTCATATGTCTGCTTGCCATCTGTATGTTCTTTTTAGAAAAAAATGTATCTTTATGTCCTCTACCCATTTTTTAATTGGGTTGTTTGTTTTTTAGGAGTTGAGTTGAGTGAGTTTTTTTATAAATTTGTGATATTAACCCCTTATCAGATATATCATTGGCAAATATATTTTCCCATTCAGTAGGGTCCCTTTCTGTTTTATTGATGGTTTCCTTTGCTGTGAAAAAGCTTTTTAGTTTGATGTAATCCCACGTGTTTATTTTTTCTCTTACTTCCCTTGCGTGAGGGGATATATCAGTAAAAATCTTACTCCGGGTAATGTCTGTGAAGTTTCTTCCTATATTTTCTTCTAGGAATTTTATGGTTTCAGATCTTACATTTAAGTCTTTGAGTCATTTTGAATTTATTTTTGTATATGGTGTAAGGAGGTGGTCCAGCTTCATTTTTTTTGCATGTGTTTGTCCAGGTCTCCCAGCACCATTTATTGAATAGACTGTCTTTACCCCACCGTACATTCTTGCTTCCATTGTCATAGATTAAACGGCCATATAGGCATGGATTTATTTCTGGACTCTCTATTCTGTTCCATTGATCTATGTGTCTATTTTTATGCCAGTACCATGCTGTTTTGATTACTGAAGGCTTGTAGTATAATTTGATGTCAGGTATTGTTATACCTCCCACTTTGTTCTTATTTCTCAAGATTGCTGAGGCTATTCGGGATTTTTTATGGTCCCATATAAGTTTTAGGATAATATGTTCTATTTCTGTGAAAAACGTCATTGGTAGTTTGATAGGAGTTGCTTTGAATATGTATATTGCCTTCAGCAGTATGGACATTTTAACTATATTAATTCTTCCTATCCATGAACATGGCATGTGTTTCCATCTATTTATATCTTTTTCATTTCTTTCTTCAGCTTCTTATAATTTTCTGAGTACAGATCGTTCACTTCTTTGGTTAAATTTATTCCCAGGTATTTTATAGTATTTGAAGCAATTGTAAATGGGATGTTTTTTTAATTTCTCCTTCTGATGTTTTATTATTGGTATATAGTAATGCAATTGATTTTTGAATATTAATTTTGTATCCTGCTACTTTACTAAATTAATCTATCAGCTCTAATAGTTTCTTGGTGGAGTCTTTAGGGTTTTCTATATATAGTATCATGTCATCTGCGTATAATGACAATTTTACTACCTCCTTACTGATTTAGATGCCTTTTATTTCTTTTTCTTGTCTGATTGCTGTGGCTAGAACTTCCAGCACTATGTTGAATAGAAGTGGAGAAGGTGGACAACCTTGCCTTGTTCCTGATCTAAAGGGGAATGGTTTTAGCTTTTCCCCATTGAGTATGATGTTAGCTGTGGGTTTATCATGTATGGCCTTTATTATGTTGAGATATGATCCCTCTATTCCCACTTTCTTAAGGGTTTTTATCATGAATGGCTGCTGGATTTTATCAAATGCTTTTTCTGAATCCATTGATATGATCATATGATTTTATTTATCATTTTGTTAATGTGGTGTATCACATTAATTGATTTGCGGATGTTGAACCACCCTTGCATACCAGAGATGAATCCCACTTGATCATGGTGTATGATCTTTTTAATGTATTGCTGAATTCTGTTCGCTAATATTTTGTTGAGGATTTTTGCATCTGTATTCATTAGAGATATCGGCCTGTAGTTTTCTTTTTTTGTGGTGTCTTTGTCTGATTTAGGGATCAGGGTGATAGTGGCTTCGTAAAAAGTGTTTGGGAGTCTTCCCTCCTTCTGGATTTTTTGGAAGAGTTTGAGGAGAATAGGTGATAATTCTTTTTTGAACGTTTTGTAAAATTCACCTGTAAAGCCATCTGGTCCAGGGCTTTTGTTTGTTGGGAGATCGTTGATTACTGATTGAATTTCCCTGGTGGTCATCAGTCTATTCAGGTTTTCTGTTGCTTCTTGAGTTAGCCTTGGAAGTTTGTACGTCTCTAGAAAATTGCCCATTTCTTCCAGATTGTCAAATTTGTTGGCATGTAGTTGCTAATAGTAGTTTCTTAAATTTTTTGTATTTCTGCGGTGTCTGTTGTCACTTCTCCTCTTTCATTTCTGATTTTATTAATTTGGGTCCTCTCTCTCTTTTTTAATGAGTCTGGCTAAAGGTTTGTCAATTTTGTTTATCTTATCTAAGAACCAACTCTTGGATTCATTTATCTTTTGTATTGTTTTTCTGGTGTCTATTTCATTTATTTCCTCTCTGACCTTTATTATCTCCTTCCTTGTACTCCCTTTGGGCTTATTTTGCTGTTCTTTTTCCAGATCCCTTAAGTGTGAAGATAAACTGTTAATGAGTTCTGTTTCTTGTTTCTTTAGGTAGGCCTGCAATGCTATAAATTTCCTCTTAGGACTGCTTTCACGACATCCCATAGGTTTGGGTCATTGTGTTTTCATTTGTGTTTGTCTCGAGATATCTTTTGATTTGTTCCTTGATCTCCTGGTTGACCCATTCATTATTTAGTAACATGTTATTCAGCCTCCATGAATTGGTGTTTCTTCCAGTTTTTTTCCTTTGTTCATTTCTAATTTCATAGCATTGTGGTCAGAGAAGACAATTGGTATGATTTCAATTTTCTTAAATTTATCAAGACTTGTTTTGTGGCCTAACATACGGTCTATCTTGGAAAATGTTCCATGTGCGCTTGAGAAGAACGTGTATTCTGCAGCTTTGGGGTGAAATGCTCTGAAAATATCGATTAAATCCAAGTGGTCCAATGTGTCATTTAAGGCTGTTGTTTCCATATTGATTTTCTGTCTGGAAGACCTGTCCCTTGTTGTCAGAGGTGTGTTGAAGTCCCCTACTATGATAGTGTTACTGTTGATCTCTGTCTTTATGTCAGTCAATATCTGTTTTATATATTTAGGTGCTCCTATGTTGGGTGCATAGATGTTTACTAGGGTTATGTCCTCTTGTCGAATTGATCCCTTTATTATTATATAGTGCCCATCTTTGTCTTTTAATATGTTCTTCATTTTAAAGTCTATTTTGTCAGATATAAGTATTGCAACTCCAGCTTTTTTCTCATTTCCATTTGCATGAAATATCTTACTCCAACCCTTCACTTTCAGCCTGTGTGTGTCTTTTGATCTGAGGTGAGTCTCTTGTATACAGCACATACAAGGGTCTTGCTTTCTTATCCACTCAGCCACCCTATGTCTCTTGATTGGAGCATTTAATCCGTTTACATTTAAAGTGATTATTGATAGGTATATAGTTATTGCCATTTTAAAATTTGTAGTTAGATTGTTTTCATCTTTCTTCTATTTATAGAAGTCCTTTTAGTATTTCTTGCAATGCTGGCTTGGTGGTAATAAATTTCTTTAGCTTATTCATTTCTGGGAAGCTCTTTGTCTCTCCATCAACTTTAAATGATAGCCTTGCTGGGTAAAGCACTCTAGGTTGTAGGTCTTTGTTTTCCATCACTTTGAGTATCTCCTGCCACTCCCTCCTGGACTTCAATGTTTCTGTATAAAAGTCATTTGATAGTCTTATGGGAGTGCCCTTGTATGTAGCCTTCTGTCTTTCTCTTGCTGCTTTTAGGATTCTCTCTTTGTCTTTAACCTTTGCCATTTTAACTATAATGTGTCTTCGTGTGGACCTGTTTGTCTTTATCCTGGTTGGAACTCTCTGCACTTCCTGGGCTTGTATGTTGGTTTCCTTCATCAGGTTAGGGAAGTTTTCAGACATTATTACTTCAAATATGTTCTCAATCTCTTGCTTCATCTTTTCACCTTCTGGTATTTCTATGATGTGCATGTTGTTGCACTTGATGTTATCCCACAGGTCTCATAAACCATCTTCATTGTTTTTTATTCTTTTTTCTTTCTGTTGTTCTGTTTGGGTGATCTCTGCTAACGTGTCTTCTAAGTTGCTGATTCGATCCTCTGCTTCATCTAACCTGCTATTAATTCCTTCAAGTGAGCTCTTTATTTCAGTAATTGTGTTCTTTATTTCTAACTAGTTGTTCATTTTGATTTCTCTATCCTTCTTTATGTCATCTCTAAGCTCCTTAAACATTCTTATCATCAGTGTTCTGAACTCTGTCTCTGATAGGTTGGTTACCTCTGTTTCATTTGGTTCCATTTCTGGAGGTTTCTTCTGTTCTTTTATTTGGGACATGTTTCTTTGTTTCCCCATTCTGGCTGACTCTCTGTGTTTGCTTCGATGTATTAGGTAGATCCCCTAGAGTTCTTAGTTCTTGCTAGGTTATCTTAGGTAGTATGTGTCCTTTATATTTGACTTGCACTACTTCATTCTTTTCCACTGTGTGTGCTCCAAAGGTGACTCTTCCATTGTGTATATTGTCATGTTAAAGAATCTTTAATTGCTTTTCACTTGTGAGTAGGTGGGGTTAACTCCTAGGCTGACTAGTTGTGAGACTTGTCTCTGCCCACCGCAGGTTGTTCTGTTGCGTGAGGGTTGACCACTTAAATATGGTTTGGCCTCTATGGGCTCTTGTGCTTGTAGGGAATTCCCTTTGGGTGTGTCACTTGTAGGTCAAACCCGGTAGTACTCTGGTTTGGTCTGGAGTTGGCCTCCGGATGTGTTGAATCCTGTGCCTCTTAAGCTGGGACCTGGTAGGGCAATTTCAGAACAAAGCAAATCACCAAGCACAACAACAACAACAAAGAAAAAATCAAATACATTCACATGTAAAAACAACTGACAACCCGCACTCAACACAGGGAAAGATGTTGAAGATATAAAGATAAAACAAAACAAAAAACAAACAACAACAAAAAAGCAGCGCCAGTCTTGGCTTAAGCCCACCAAATAATCTCCAGGTTGTCCTCTGCTGTACCAAAGAGGCCTTTGTGTATTGTTCAGGCTAAGCCGGTCACCTGGTGCCCAGAGTGACATTGGGACTGCAGATTTAGATGCATAGGGCTGAAGGGTGTGGGTGATAGTTTCTACAAAGTCAGTGCAGTTTCTGCCCTTGCCTGCACCGATGCTCACTGAGAGTAGCACCACCAGCCCTGTGTCCAGTTCTCCTGAGTCTTAGGGCACTTCTTCCGTGTGTGTGTGTGTGTGTGTGTGTGTGTGTGTGTGTGTGTGGTGGGCAGGAGATTTCTGAGCTGCTGAAAGCCCAGAGCTGTGTCTGCTGTCTACTGCTGATCCCTGGGAGTGCTTCCACGATTGTAATTGCTCTGCCCTAGGCAGGCCAGAAAGGGTGGGGGCTGGGGATGGAGGGATCTTCTCTCTCCCAGCCCAGCTGTATCACACTCCTCCCGCAGGCCAGAAAAGGTGGTAGCTGGGGGCGGATGAGTCTCTTCTCTCTTAGCCCAGCAAAAATCACACTCTTCCCAGCCTCTTCCCTGGGTTAGAGCTGCACACCGGTCTTCCCAGAGCCTGAGCACTAAGTCTCCTCTGTAATCTGACACTGCTCCTCAGTTCAGGGGCCAGTTTCAATCTCTGGAAGGGCAGAGCTAGGATTGGAAAAGTGGGGAGAGGGGCCCAGGTATGGAGTTTGTGTCCTTTGTCCAACCTAGGGCCCAACTGGCTGCCCCCTCGGCAGTAGAGATCAGCTGTGGGACGCAGGGAAAGAGCCCCCTCCTGACTTTTGTGTTCTCTGTTCCATCATGGGATACCCTGCGTCTCTGCAGCTGCGGATGCCGCTGGCATTTCCACCACCACAGATGCAGGCGTGTCTCCACTCTGTTCCCTTCCCTTTTTCCCTGCTCGCCCAATTTGCCCACCTTCAAGTAATCCTTGCATGAGTCTCTTAGCTGTTCTGCATGATGAGCAGAGTGTCCTTTCATGGGTTATAGATGTCCTGTTTGTGATAAGATCTGGAGGAGAACTCAAAAAGTGTTCCCTGCTGCTGCCATTCCTATGACGTCACTCAATTTTAACATACATTACAAAGTTATTCCTCAGAGCTCATGAGCCATGAAGAACAAGATTTTTCTACCAATTCTTTCTCATATACATTTTTCTGTATTTCTACTATCAAATATCAAGTATTCCATAAAGTGTAAAGTGATTCTTAAACTTTCTAAATGAAATTTGAAAAAAATATCATAAAATCTCTCACTTCTTGCACATTGTTTGTTTTTCCCAATTCTTATTAATACATCATTTTTACTGAGGCCTACTCCTAAAAACGTTTTCAGTAAAATGCATTTTTTCTACTATGAGCAAAAGTGAAAAAAAAAAAAAAAAAGATTCTTTGAAAAAAGACTAATTAAATACACCAAAATGTTAATGACAGCTCTTCTTTCTGTTGTTGATATTTTTGGCCTTTTCTCTTTCCTCTGTTTTGCAAGTTCTGTATAATAAATATGCATTACTGTTATTATCATGAAAATTCTATTAGTTAAAATGAATCTATCTCATCACTATAATGCTCGTCTTGAATAATTGAATAAACTTGAATTATTTTCTGTTCCCCACTATTTTAAACATATTCTTTCCTTAAAAAGGTTATGTTCTGCTTATCTGTTTTACTTCATATCCTCTGAGATACAGACACCAGGAGTGGATTAAACATCAGGATTTTATTAGGGGAGATGTCTGTGCAAAAGGAAATAGGATTGAGCCAGTGAAGGCTAGGGCAGCTCTTAGAACTCAAAGCAAGTCCAACCCCAAGTGAAGAACAGAAGAGTGATGGTTGGGTGCAGGCATCCTAGACTTCTAAATACTCTAAAGAAGATTCAGGAAAGCCATTAGGGATTCCTGCAGACAAAGGCTTCCTGTGTGTTCCAGGTACAGGTGTGCTTTGATATCTCTTCCACACTAAGTCATCTGTGGCGATAGCCTATGGGAGGTTTGTTTTCTGCAAAAACACAGGGATGGGAGGGATGTAAGAGTACAGTAGCTTGATTAATTTTGCCTTCTGTAGTAAGTCTGCAATTGGTATTTTCATGCTCACCACATAGCCAACATAGTTTCTTTCCCTAAATCTATATCATTTTCATTAACTCACATTGGATTGACCCTTTTCATGGTTCTTTAAATTTTATTTCTGTGGAAGTAAATGGCCTACATTCTTTGTCTTACTCATATTCAACCTATCCTTGTAGGCCAGCTTCAAGGTCCTTGAAGACTTGCACTCACATATGATGTAATGGCTTACATTGTGCGTGGTACATAATGCAAAACAATATTTAGTGTTGCTTTGTGCTATTATTAACAATTAAACTAGTAATAAAAATAATACTTTTACACTGTTTTGTGGTTTATAACTATTTCACTTACATTATCTCATTGATTCTACTTCAAAAGCCCTAAAATAACACAAACAAAAAAAGAAAACTGAACTTGAATTGACCCTATTTATGCATGAAGAAAGTTTAAGTGAGTTCAGATAGGCTAAGTGATTTTATAAGGTCAACCAGTTACATAACAATATAATTATGTGTGGTTTATTATTACAGCTCCAGCTAGTGTGCAATTATATTGACCCTAACTGAAGGAAGGGTACCTTCCTTATGGACTGAAAAGGCACCAAATATCTGTAATACTGTGACAGTATCTGAAAATCTTTCCCCATCATCACAGATGTGATGATGGGAAAAGAAAAATCAACGTCAGCAAAAACCTGTCATTATTACTGACCTTTCACCACATACATATTACTTTTCTGTGCTCTAAAGTTGAAGTTAGGGCCAGAATTACCATTTCTACTTTATCTGTTTCCATTGTATCAGGTAACATAGTACTATTCTGTTCAATAATACAGTATAAGAAAATCTAGAATGAAGTTTAGAATAGAAGTATGTAGGAAAAAGTGTTTTGTAAACCTGTAAATATATAGAATGAAATGTCGACTAAGTGTGATTTTTATAGTTTCCCATAATGTGTGATAAGTTGCTTTATAGATAGCCCATTACTGCACATTCAATTTCTTCTGATTGAATATTTTACAAAAATACCTTACATGCAAAAAGATGCAGAAGGATTAGGTTTAATACTCTATATTAAATGCTCTTGTAATTGATTTGTTGTTAGAAGTTGTAGCCTACATACAGGGTACTCCTTTTTGCAAATTATATTTTCTTTGACACTTAATGATATTTTTTCTTTGGTTTAGGCACGTAAGTGTACATTCCATATGGATTATTATTTCTGTATTTCCTGATCTATAAAGTTTTCATTTCAGAAACTATTTTGGTGTATTTATTTAGTTTCGTAGACATTGTTTCACATTTAATTTAATCCTGAAAGTAAATAGAATCTGTAGTAACCACAAGCCACTTTGTATTATTCTGAAATACAGAGTTTCGGCCTGCTGAAATATACATATATCTTCATATGTATTTTATTTTTTGTTGTTAATTGTTTTCCACAGTGGGGAAGTCTAAGCCTTTACATGCCTGTTGTTGCCATAGAGGACTGATGACTTGATTAAATATATACAGTTCTAGAATCACAATTTTCCTCAGTATTCTTTAAATAATCCTTCAGGGTTAAGGCCAGTCTGCTTTTAATACTCTTCGGGTAACTTTCTTCCTATCTCCTGTGATTGTTAGTTTCTTAATATGAGACTTCAAAAATGTTGCTTTGTTAAGTAAAATGGATCTCTTTCATTAGTTTTGCTTAAAACATGATACTTCAAAAAATATTGATCCGAACTAAAAGAAGACTTGCCCACCTTGTGGAATGAAAAGGCAAGAAATATGTATTATATAGTGACATCTGAAAATCTGATAAACAATTAGGGATGTCTCTTTTAAAGCCTAGAAAATTTTATTTCATGCTTGTTTATATTATTTTCTGATCTAAACAGTTTTATTTTTCCTTCTCAGTAATACAAAAACAAAAAACAACAACAAAATACTTTCTTTAAGCATCAATGCTCCCCCTTTGATAAGTTTTTTATATTTTTATTTTTATTTTTTTGCTTTCGTTATTTTCACCCTACTATCCTTTCTGCTGCATTTTGAGTGACATTATGTTTCATTTTATAATAAATTATTATACCACTATACCAATTTGAACTGTTATCTTGAGGTTGCTTTAAATTATGTTTCATATTTTAGTGCTTTGTGTGCTTACTTTTCTCACCTACCTCATTTTTCATGGTAGAGTTTTTTCTGTTCCAGTTTAACTTTTAAAATTTCTTAATGGGGCAGTATTAATTATAAGAATAATTAAAATTGTTGTGTTTGCCTTTTTTTCTATTTACTAATTCTGGAAAAAATAAAAGGTTTATCTGAACTTCAAATTTTCCAAACAAATGTTGACTTACATTGATTCTACTTATTGGTCCTCATTATTGCTGATGTATCTTTGTCAACAACAACAACAACAAACAGAACATTAATGTAAGTAGGCAACAGCTCATTTTAGATCTAATAACAGCATCATATCTGTTTATTTGCATTGTTCTCTGTTTGGGTTTCCCTTTAGCTTCATTTCTAGTTACTTAACTTTCTAAATTAAGGGCTATGTGGAAAGCTGAATCACTATCACACATTTCAGCATTCCCCTAGTCTGTTTCTTTGTGTCCAGTTATTTCTGAGTTTCTGTGTTTTTTGAATGAAGGGAGAAAGAGTGAACTGGATACTTACCTTTCATCACATATGTGTATGTAGGTAAAAAGCAAGGATGAATGCCCAGGGTTAGCTTGTTAAAGACTGAAAGTCTTTGAGCCAAAGAAAAAGCAAGGTAGATGGATTGAATGCCTTTTGTCTTCTTTCTGGACCACAGATCTATTTTGTTTCACATGAAAATCCATGAATGGGTCACAGTTTGCATCACAAAATTTAACCTTGTGGAATTTGAAGCTACCTGGACAATCTGACCCTATTTTGGTGATGGGCTCTGGCAGTCTTTGTTTGGGGTAGAGATATAGGAGCTCTGCATCGCTTTTTATTTTTACAGGCATTTTGGTTAGAATTTAGGAGTTGTATCAGGCTGTCTACCAGATGTCAATTTAAACTGAGCTCTAAATATTGCTTCTTAAATGTGAAACCTCATAAAAATAGAAGTTCCATATTCAATATCGAGCATAGCAATTTTAAATGTTAATACAAAAACAGTAGAATTTTCCTGACAAATCACAGGAGTGTAATATAGTGAATCCATTGTACTATTTGATCTAGATATCTGTTTTACTTAGATCAGCTTTTCAGAGGTAATGAATAAGCTTATCATTGTTGTCTCATCTTCCCCATAATCTTTTAAGGGACTGAGTAAGAGGCTTGACAGAAATATGCTACGGTTGAAGGAGTAAATTGACTTTTTGTTACAATAGCGTTATTAATTACTTCTAGATGAAATCCTCTTTCACTTTGCTTTTTCGAATATTTAAATAATAGTACATAGCACATTCTGTTTTCCTTTTGTTCAACAAAATGTATAAATATTACAATTTATTTGGTTAAGAATCATTTTTAAATGTTGTGCTTAGAACTGCCAAAAGCAAATGAAACTGACTCAATGCCTATCAGAAGTCCCCCTTCCCTTTTTCTTGGACTCTGCAAAAATAACCTTTTATAAATCCATATATATATATATATATATATATATATATATATATATATTATTTTACAACAGCAGTTCATGCTTTTGAAAAATAAAAAACAAATGAAAGAAACACAACACAACTATATATATGTGGATATATATATATATAATTCTTAGCTATTAAAGAGCCACAACAATGATTGATTTATATCTAACTAATTTTTATTTCACTCCTACTATTTTACAAATGATTAGGATTTTAAATACAGCATAGTGTTACTTGACCACATGAAAAGAAGATAAATGCATTAAAGAACACCTGAGTTAATTATTAAACAGAATATTTAATAAAGTTCTGAATCTAGAGAATATAATATGATTAAAATTTTAATCTAAGTCTTTAGATGAAATGATTATGGAAGAATATTATGCATGCACAAAATTCAAAGTAGTTACTTTTATTCAATTGTTAATACTTTTATTAAGAGAAATGGCAGTTTTGCAAAATGAATAGAATTGGAACAGGGATAGTCTTCATTATTGTCCTTTTGTGTTTTTTTAAAACTGTTGGTTACCAGAATGGGGGTAGGGAATGCTTCTCAAGGAAATAAGTGAAGAATTAGGAGGTGACATATATTTAGTATTGCTGTTTCATTTGCCTTTTCCAACTAGTCCTTTTTCTACTCAGATCTTATTGTCAGGATGATTCACTGTCATCAACTAACCCACTCCACTTAGCTACTATTTTTGTCTATAAAGCCTTAGAATCCCTTTTTTACTCAAAAAAAACTTTTTTAAAGAAAAATCCAGGTATGCTTTTATAATGTTCTATAAACTAATATTATTATATAATGCATCTGATTTAATTTCTTAGGTCCACCTAATTAAAATTTAATTGTTTTTTAGGTAATTATGGGATATGAGATGCAATAAGTGAAAGTTTATATTCATAATTGCTAACATTGTCAACATATATCTTAAATTATATCATGTATCTTTCTGTCATCCATATAGTCATTTTTCTGAGTACCTAAAAAGCAATTGAAATATTTAAAATTATCATGAGATTGGCATGCATATCAGTAGACCTAAAAAATTAAAGATGAGATTATTAGGTTTTCTGTTACAATTTAAGTATATCTAGTGCAGAACTAATGTGACAGTTTTCATTCTCCACCCAAGTTTGACACAGATATTCTTACTTTTTTAGAGAGTGAGACTTTCCAAGTCAATTTGTGGTAGGCTGAATAATGGCTCCATAAAAGATATCTAAGTGATGATGCCTGGAACCTATGAATGATACCTTACAGCACAGAAAAAGGGTTTTGCACTCATAGCTATGCACCACATAACAACATTTCGGTCAATGATGGACTGCGTATATGACATTGGTCCCCGAAGATTATAATGGAGTTGAAAATTTCTATGGCCTAGTGATGTCATAGCCATCATAACATCATAGTGCAAAACATTACTCGTGTGTTTGTGGCGCTGCTGGTGGTGTAAACAAACCTTTGTATCTGCCAGTCACATGCAAGTATAGGACGTATAATTAGGCATAATACTTATAATAATAATGCACAGCTATGTTACTGCTTTATGTATTTACTATACTATGCATTTTATCATTAGAATGCACTCTTTCTATTTATTTAAAAAGAAAAGTTTTCTGGAAAACAGTATGCTCTGTTATTGTGGCAACAGCCTCATTCATCTGATGTTTACTGCATCTCTTGATTGCATCATTATTTCTTGTGCTTGTTGTACAGTAACATGCTGGACGGCCTTGTAGCTTAGGAGCAATAAGTGATAGCATACAGCCTAGGTTCGAAGGAAGCTGTACCATCTAGGTTTGTGTATGTACACCCTATGGTTTTTGCATGACAATGAAATATCTTAAGGTGGCCTTTCTCAGAATGTCTCCCCATAGTCAAGTGGCACGTGACTGTCATTAAGTTAAGGACCTTGACTTTGGACACCATGCCTGACTAATAAACCTTCCTTTCTTTTCTTCTGTCTGCCTCTGATGCACCAAGGATACATGTGATTGCATTTAGAACCCACCTAGATGTCCAAAATAATCTAAGATATCCAGGGATATAGAGAAGGGGGGCCAAAAAAAATGTATGCACATTTTAAGACAGGAAAAAAAGTATTAAAATGATAATACTCAATACATACCAATAATAAAAGATGAATATAAGTCATGTGTATACATTTTTTTGGCATCCCAGTATAGATATGTATATATATATATATATATATATATATATATATATATATATATATATCCCTCCCCCGCCCCACCGCCCCTCAAAATCAAAATCTGCAGAGTAGACTGGCAGGCTAGATGGGGATCCAGGGAAGAGATGATGTTTTAGCTTGAGTCTGAAGCAGTCCACTGAGAGAATTCTTTCTTCCACGGGGAAAGTTAATCGTTTTCCTAAGGCTTTCTACTGATTGACTAATTGGATGAGGTCCACCCCCATTATGGTAGGTCATCTGCTTTACTCATTTACTGATTTAAATGTTAAAAATAACTTCAAAGCAACTTACTCACTTTAATAATATGTTCAACGTAACTTCCAGATGTGTTTAACCCAATATCTGGAAATCATCATCTAGCCAAGTTGAAACATAAACTTAACCATCACAGAAGGCAATTTAACTAACAAGAGAGAGATTGGAAGGACCACAACCAAAGGAATGATGGCAGCCACCAGAGGCTGTAAGAGGCAAAGGACTGATGCTTTATTAGACCTCCTGGGGGGACAGCATGTCTGCCATTCCCTTCATTTCAGCTCAGTGATACTGATTTGCACTAGTGTAAGTCATGTCTCTGAGAGTAATTATTCCCAAAGAGTTTGAATTAGGGCTCAGTGTAGAAAACACAGATGTGTGACCAGTAAGTGGTCTAGTTGTCACACATACAATATAAAGGAATTCTTAAAAATCACACTTATCGTAAAGAAAATGTATACATACAATATAAAGGAATTCTTAAAAATCACACTTATCGTAAAGAAAATGTATAGTGATATAAGCTAAAAGAGCAATATCTTCTGAAATTTGATTTTAACGTATTTCTCAGTGAAGTAAATGCAATTTTCCAAATTATTATTTTTATTTTATAACTCACTGCAGTGTAAACAAAATGAGGGCAGGCACTTGCTCTATTCGGTTTACTAATGTGTCTCCAGCAACATCTAACAAAGCTTGTTACATAGAAGGAAATTTGTAAATACTTGCTAAATAAATAAATCATGTTCACAAATTTCAAATTTCATATATTTATGACATTTTAAAATACTTTAACAATAAAGTGTTCTCTCAATATTCTATGTGAAAAAAATTCATTAGCTTTTCTTTTAGATTTTACAACATAAAACTGTATGCATATAATACCTATATTATATATATATAATGTAGATTGTATATATGACATATTATATATAATATATATGGCATGTTTTAATTTTATATTTATGATAATTTATAAATATAAATTCATGTATATATCACCATTGAATAAATTTTAATACATGGATGCTGATGTAAATTGTTTTAAATATAAACTAGGTTACTTAAGTTTCAGTGATATCAATTTTTTTAAGTATTTTTATATTTGTTAACATGTCACTTTTAATATATGCACACTTCATGGCTAATGGTAAATGAAGAGGGCTAGTACTTTTGCTTCTTAGCCTTAAAGTTTGTTAATACAAAATTAATTAAATTATATCAAGTAAAGTATTTATTTGTTGGATTCCAAATGAAAACATTTCATTTGAAATTAGAATGTATGAATAAAAAAGAAAAGTATTGATGCATTTAAATGTTTTCTAAATTGTTACATAGAAAATCAATGGAAACCACTTAAATTAAAAATATATTTTTATTTTGATAAATTTGTTTCTCTTTCAGTAATATCCTCCTTAGTAATGTAGATTTTAATTTGCATGATTTATCACACTTAAACATTTATTTGCATGATTAATGGATGTTCTGCTGTAATACTTATCCCGATTTCTGAAAAATGTGTTGAATTTTTCATTTATATGGGCATAAAATGTATGAGAAAGGCAGTGTATTAGTTTTTCTGTGGCTGCTGCAGCAAAATTTGGTAGATTAAATGAAAGAATTATTAGTAATTTATAATTTTACACAGCTAAAGTAATTATTTTAGAGTAATAGGAAATCTGAATCATATATTTAAACAAAACACATCATCAGTTAATTGTATTTCTATGTAGTAACAAAGAATAATTCAAATTTGAAATAGGAAAATTATTCACAATATTATTAAGCATCAAGAACTTAGGGGTAAACATGACTAAATCTACAGAAGTCCTGTACACTGAAACAACAAAACACTCCTGAGAGAAAATAAAGATGATCTAAGTAATGGAGAAATATACTGTGTACATGGGTTGGAATATTCAACATTGCTAAGATGTTAATTTCCCACAAATTAATCTATAGATTCAATCAAAACCTCAATAAGTTATTTTGTATATATTGTCAAACTATTCATAAATTTATATGGAAATTCAGTGGACTTACAATAGACACAATTTTTGAAAAGCAACAGTAAAGCTGGAACACTTAAACTATTTGATTTCAAGATTTACTAGATAGCTCCATTAATCAAGACAGCATGGTATTGGCATAAGCGTGGAAACATAGCTCAATTGAAGAGAACTGAGAGTGTAGATATAGACCCAAATTGATATACTCAGTTGAATTTCATGCCAAGTTAGTTCAATAAGGAAAACAGTCTTTTCAACAAATGGTGCTTGGAGCAATGGACTTATATGCAAAAATATGAACCACACACTTAACCTCATACTGTACTCAAAAGTCAACTCAAAATATCTCATAGACCTAAATGTAACACAAAAATATAAATGAAAATATATATTCACACAAAGAAAGATTTGGATTTTAAAATTCCTAGATTTTTTTATTCAAATTGTTAAGACACTGGCAACAACCCAAATTCTTATCAAGTAAATTGATAAAAATAAATCTGTGACTGCTATATAGCTATATATATATATATATATATATATATAGCTATATAAATAAATAAATATATATAAATAAATAAATAAATATATATATATAAATAAATATATATATATATAAAGTTGACTAGTATCCAAAGATAAAAGAAAGTACTGATGTGCTCAGCAATATGCGTGAATCTCTAAAGTATTTTGTGAAATCTGACACAAAAGTCCATATCATTTATGATTGTGTTTATGTCAAATTCTAGAAATACCAAACTTAAAAGTATGTAAAACAAAGCAGTGGTCTCTAGAGTGCAGTTGGAGGGAGAGAACTGACTGCAAAAAGAACAAGGTAATTTTATAGTGATGACATTTTTATATGACATAATTATGGTGGTACTTACACTTCTGTATTTATTTATCAAAATTGTACAGTTAAAATTTGTGAATTATATTATATGTAAAACTTTAAAAATAAAATAAAACTGGTTTAAAACAATCTTGCCATAAAGACTTAGATGGTTTAAAATGTGAGTTCTACCACAATGAACAGATAATTCCTATCTAAGAGCAGCACAAATAGTGGGAAAAATAGAAAAAGTGGGAGTTCCCCTCAAAACATTTTATGATGTTAGTAATATGCTAATAACAAACCAGATGAGGATAGTATGAGAATATAAGCATAAAAATCACAATCTTATATTACTTATAAACATAATTATAAAAATCCTAGATAATCAAGTCCATTGATATAAATACATATTCAAAGAAGAGTTGATTTCTTAAAATTATTTCTATGATGTTAAAAATAACAGAAATTATTACATTAACAGATTAATGGAAAAAATAAAATCATTTCAGTAGATAAAAATCTACTTGATATATTTCAATATTCTTTCAAGATATAAGCAATTGGAGGATATTAATAGACCAGAACTTTCTTAAACTGATATTTGGTAACAATCGAATTATTGATAAAACGTAATGTTAAATGATGGAATTTTGGAAGAATTATTTTTATGTCCAGAATATGACATGCATTCCTGCAATCCCCACCTCATATTAATTATTTCTGTTCAACATTGTAATGAAAATTGCAAGCAGAAAAAAATACATTAAATAAACCTTATGAAAATTGTAAGGGAAGCAACACGGAAGTCTTCAAAAATTGGTTGTTTTCAAATATAACCCCAATATAATCTACAGAAACCATATTACAAATCATAAAATAGACAAAATAAGACCAGGAGCAGAAGCCTGTCTAAGAATATCAAAAACTTAATATGCTAATTGAAGAATCTGGCAGTGGTGTCAATCTAGTAAAAGATAAAGAAAATGAGTAAGTGGTATGGAGCAGACAATGGAACTACATCCTCAAATTGGTGAAAAAAAAAAAAAATAGCTATCAATCTGGAATTGTATAACCAGTGAAAATACCATTCAAAAATGAGGTGCAATAAATACTTTTCTACTGAAATGTATACAACTTTTCAACAGAGAAAATTTGTCATCAGCATGCACACTCTAACTATGAAAGGATATTCTTTAGGCAAAATGAAAATGGTAATACATGAAAGCATAGATATGTACAAAGAAATACAAAAAATAGAGCAAATATGAAAATAAACCTAAATGAATATTAATTTAAAACAAAAGTAATAATATCCCAAGTGGCTTAAAATACACACATTTAAAATTTCAACAATAATAACAAAAAGAAAGTGAAGGAAATAAAGTATTTTAAGTATTTATATTAGACATTAAAAAGTCAAGGATGTATATCAAATACCACTAAAAATAGTAATCAATGCATAAATAATAGTTCATTGAGGGGAAAACAGAATATACTTCAATGATCACCAACCAATCGCTCAGATATATGAGTCAAGGAAGCAAGGAGCAGCCCTCTTCACCATCACTACCAAGGTACCTCAGGGATATCCTGAACTGACATATGGAGAGTGGTACAAAACTTTGTACCTCTGTATCAACCAATCATTGGATGTTGGCTATCCCTGGAAGAGAGCAGACAGCAAGGCAAAGCAGCTCCTTCATGTTAAGGGCAAGTCCTGATGAGCAAATGATTCAGGTGTGAGCCTCTCATAGAGTTTTGGTACATGAAGGAATGAATGCATACCTTGACACAGAAATGGGATCTCTGTAGCACTCCACAGTACTCACTACATTTTAGAATAGAATACTGAAAATAACTTAATAGTCAAAAAAAAAAAAAAGAAAAAAAAAGATGACAAAGGAGAGAATAAAAAGGAAAAGCAGAACAGGATGGACAATAGGAAAAAATAGCCAGAGGGTAGACTTAAACTGAAGGATATAAATTAAATTAAATTGATATACCTACCTGGCCCATTGTCTGGCATCACCTCCACAAATGTGGCCAGACCAGCATTTGTGCTCCTGGAGAATAATATCTTTTCCTACCTTGTTTACCAGTGGAATGCCAATGTATGAAACAGTTGCTGACCCTTTTTGAGTACTCAATAACTATTTGTGGAATGAATGAGTTATAATTATAGTTCCAATGATTTAAAAAAAAAATACTGTGTTTTCATAGAGGTGGCAAGCTTCTTGGTCATTGGTAGAAAGAAGGCTTAAGTTTTCTTTAATGAGCAGTGTGACTGCCCTTGATACGCTGTACTGGAGTGGCCCTCTTGGAGGGTTTCTTGCCTTGTGGGTGGGTGGGCCATCATTTTCCCAGGAACCAAGTCAAGCTTGCCAATTTTTTCTTAGTAATTTTTTCCCACTTTCCTCACCTTTCTGGGGGTTTTTAGGTTTTCCTTTTTTTTAAAAGGTTTATTGAGTAATAATTTTAATACAATGAATTTCACTTATTTTAGGTATGCAGTTCTATGATTTTTGACAAATGTGTACAGTTTTATAACCATCACCAAAATCAAGATATGGAATATTTTCATCACTACAAAAAGTTTCCTCCTATTTCTTTCGTCAGTCCTCTTCCCATATTCTCAGTTTTTGGCAACCACTGATTGATTTCTGCCTCTAATGATTGGCTTTTGCCAGAATATTATATAAATAGAACAATATGGTTTTAGTATGTGGCTTTTAAATTTAATATCAACTTTTGAGTTTCATCCATGTTGTTGCACATATCAGTAGTTAACCCTCTTAGTTTCTGAGTGGTATTCTATTACATGGATATATGACAATTTGCTTATCCATTCGCCTGCTGATGGCCATTCATGGTGTTTCTAGTTTGAGGCTTTATGAATAGAGTTTTTGTAAACCTTCACATACAGGTCTTTAAAGTTATATATGTCCCTTATTGTTGGACAAATGCTTGGGAGTAAAATTCCTCCTTAAATACTAAGCATGTGTTTGCTATATACAATTGCTAAATTGCTTTCTAAAATCAGGGTAAAGTTTACTGACTTCTGGGGAACACTGCAGCTGTGAACTCCAAAGCACGTATAGGGGACCTCTGGACTGATTGAAATAGAATTCTATTTATTGACAGTGAAGATAACGTAGGCAAATGATTTTTATATTTTCACTAAACAATAAGTTTTTTACTTTTTTTTACATGTGTTACATTACTAAATTCCAAAAGATTAATACAAATGTGGCAGGAAGAAATTAAATCGAGAATACATACCCTCAATGGAATTATGTATTTAAATATTAAAATAAAAATTTTCAGTTTTATTTTGAGTTTATTTTTGTTTGCTGTGTTGAAGGATTGGTATTTTTACAGTTAAGGATTATGTAGTGACTTAGTTCTAACATCCTATTTATATGGCAAACAAAACTGACTGTAGTTCACAACTATCCCTCTTAGCTTTGGATTATAAAAGGATGATAAATAACATATTAAATCATGTTGCTTGTTTTGATGTCTATTTTGAGTGATTGTAAAATGTGCCAAAATACACTAAATGCTACCTTTTTATAAATGTTTGACTGTTACAGAAGACTTGAATTATTGCTTACTAATTATACTTTCTTTACTTTGGGTCACTAACTTGTCCCTTTTGTGACTTTTGCATCGTTTCAATATACCATAAGTATATGTCACCCAACAGATGTTTGGACATTTAAAAAAGTCCCAAGGTTGCAATAATATTTTCTGGTTACAAATCTTCAAAACCTATACCAAGGATTTTAATATCCTATGCCCTGTTTTATCAAGTGATGACTTTAGCAGAATCACACTTGCACTGCACAGACTTTTTAAGGTCTCTATTGTACATTGTTTTACTCAGTTCTTTACTATTTTTAGTGATTTGCTATAATCTTTCATTAAACCCTATAACATAGGAGTATTTCCTGAGCCCCTACCAGGAGAATAGCTCTGTGTTAGACACTGTTGGAGCATAAACATGAGTAGGAGTCTACAGAAAAATGTAAAGTCATCATAAAGATCTAATGTTGTATTCTAGTAATATTTATATCTGCTTCAATTTAGACAAGTATTTTTTTTTATGTTTCTTATACTAAGCCTCATTAAATGTAAGTGTTGATAAAAACTTATCAGGGGAAGATGGGTATAGATAAAAGACTCAATCACAACAAATGAAAACAAAAGCAAATTAAATTAATTATCTTGAAGATAAATGCCAAAAGACATTATTAACTGAAGCTAATTCATATGTTCATATGAAAGAGGTAAGGTGGTTTTTGTTTGGTTTGGTTTGGTTTGGTGTTAAGGATCTAAGGATCTCTAATTGAATTTGGAGTCACATTTATTTAAGATTTCTAATGAAGTATTTATGAAATAATAGCTCAAACAATAAAGTAATGAATGCATAATGAAAATGAATGAAATGCAATTGCTTACCATCTGAATCTCTGTGTTCTGACATCAACCTCCCTTCTGCCTGTATCATGATTTGCTCATTCTTTTTACACAATTCTTTAATTGAATGGATTTACTGTTATAACAACTTAATGAAGGGACCATTGGACAAACATCAGATGCAGGTAAAATGACAAGAATATTTAAACTTATTGCATTTAAAATATTAATTTATTTACTATTTACAATATGTTCAATATTTTCAGATCATAAAGTGTTATTCTCACTGAATGCTGCAATCCCCTTCCTCAAAGCATTCCTAGCTCTTTAGTACCTACAGATCATATCGACAGTTCTTAGCATAAAGTTTAAAGCCCTCAGGGTCTGATTACTCATCTCATATGTCTTTTATACTTCTATTGACATAGGCAAAGGTGACTACGCTCTATTTTTATCAACTTTTATCTCAAATAAATTTAAAGACACTCATCAAATGTTACTGTTGCCAGAATTCTGCTCCCAGGTTTCTCTTGTCTTAATCCTTTTTTGTTTTTAAAATTTAGTTGTCACATGTTCCTTTTTTTGGGAGGGGGTTGTCACATATTTTTTCTTCAAGGAGAAATAACTTAGTTCAAATTGTGTGGGTTACAAGCATACTATGATTGTAAAAAAATACACTGATGAGAAAGAGCAATGCTAATGGAAAACAAAATAAAGTAGCATAAAATTCAAATGCCTTAGGATGGAATTCTGACTTCATAATACGAATAATGTAACACCTATGAAGAAATGCTGTTCTGATTCTTAAAGTATGAATATTTCTTCTTACGAAACTTCCCCCTTCTTACTCTAGTTTGGAGAAATAATGTCTTTAGTCCTTTCGCCCCTCCTTGGTCGATTCCTCTGTATCTGTCAGGAAAAGAATTAAATAGGAAACTAATTTTCAGTATTGAAAGGAGATGAAATCTGCTCTTTTTGATTGACTTGTGGTATTTAAGACATAGCTTTCCACACGTTACAATTATGTAATGCCATATCCTTCTTTTGGGCCCTTATTATTCTTTAAAAAAGAATATCCTGGTTAAAAAAGAACACATTGATCTGATAGAAGACAAAAAGAATAAAGTCAATTATATCCATACCATAGAAAAGGAACTTTTATTGTAAATCTGGAATGCTTTATTATTAACATCTATACATATTTGAGTCTATACTACCACCCTGGAATATAAAATAGAATAGCAGTATATTCATAGCAAATATTTTAGAATAAATAGCGTCTCACAAGAATGTGATAGTTTCCTTGGGAAAATACATGTATATACTCGTCGAGCCTGAGTTGTACATGCATTGTTTTAGAATTGTAAAAGAAGAACGAAAACAACTACCCGGGAATGACCATCCTCCTTGTGTGTAATCTGGTGTACACATCATGTATATTTTTAGTCATTTTATTAACAGATTCAACGCATCGTTTCCTTTCAAGGCTTCGGTCACTTATTTAGCGCCCTGCCTTTCACACAACTGCAGTATGAAAAATTGTATGCACACTAACAGAAACGATTAGATCACTTCTCCCCGGTACATAAAACCCACATAGATCAGGTTTCTTGAGCTAACACAGGGTACAAACATTATAAATATTCATCTTTCAGCTTGAGTCACTAATTGGAAAATCTCTGAATCTCCTGGAAACCTTTCTGAATCTTGTGAAATAAAATCATGTGTCTATAACAGGATGTCAGAAAAAAGGGGTGGGTGCCAAGTCTCAGTAAGAGTGGTTGGATCTGGGAGGGGCTTACCCCACTTGTCTAGTCCAAGTCCTCCTGGCTCTCTCAGAAGCAATGATCTGGGTTAAGATGGTAGGTGGGATAGAGGATTCCAGTTCTCTCCCACATTCCTAAGCTTCACTATCCTGCTGAGTATCACTGAATACTAGCAAATAAAGAGACAGGTTCAAAATCTGAATATTTCTTTATAATGTACATAACCTCTAACGTTCTACTTGATTTCCAAATAAGAAAAACAAAATGTATATACTCTCCCTAATAATGGGAATCTTTCTCCAGTAGGAAGAGAAGAACCTCACTACTCTAGCAAAGGTTACAAGGAATTTATTTATAGTATGCATTGAAATTCCTTTCTGGGCACATATCTTGCAAATACTAATCAGAATATTTGTGTTATGTTTGGATTCACAGAAGGGGTGGAGGCTAAAATAAGGAGACAATAAAATAAAGAAAAAATAAAATGTTTGGGGTTTTTTGACCATATTACCATTCTTTCTCAGGCCGATGCCTATTTTTTTAATAACAGCTTTGCTGACATAATTCATATAACAGAAAATTCATCTAAAGTGTACAATTCAATTTTTTAATATATTCACAGATATGTGCACCCATCACCACAGTCAATTTTAGAACATTTTCAGCACTTCGTAAAAAAAAACCCATATCCTTTACTTATCATTTTTATCCCTAGCTCTAGACAACACCAAATTATTTCTTATCTCTGTATATTTGCCTCTTGTGGACACGTCATATAAATGGAATCATATAACATGTGATATATATATTTTTTTTGTAACAACTTTTACGAATGTTTTTAAGGCCCCTTCATGTGGTAGCATGTATCATTACTTCATTCCCATTCCTTTCTATGGCCAAATCATATTGCATTGCACGGATATAGCACATTTGTCTATCCATTCATGAATTGATGGATATTTGGATTATTTCAACCTTTTGTCTGTTATGAATAATGGTGCTATAAATATTCATATATAATTTTTTTGTGTGGACATACACTTTCATTTCTTGGGTATATGCCTAAGAGTGACAACTGTTTAACTGTTGGAGGAACTGCAAGACTGTTTTCCTGAGTGACTGCACCATTTTACATTCTGTCCAGCAGTGTATGAAGGTTTTCATTTCTCAATGTCCTCACCAACATCCATTATTATCAAACACTTTTTATTACAGCCATTGTAGTGGGTATGAAGAAGTATCCCATTGTGTCCTTTGTTTTTTTGTTTTGTTTTGTTTTTTTACGTGGTAAGAGAAAAGTTTATTGGAAAAGATAGTACATTCCAAAGAATTAGGAGCGGGCTGAGCACTAAGAAAAACTGCTCAAGGCTCAAGGCTGCATTGTTAGGAGAAAAAGTACACTCCAAAGAGTTTGGAGCAGGCCGACCAAAAGAAGCTGCTCAAAAGAAGGCCTCAAGGCTCAAGGTGGCATTACTAGGAGAAAAAATACACTCCAAAGGGTTTGGAGTGGGCCCCAACCAAAGACAAGGCTCAAGAGGGCCCAAAGGGCCCCACTGGGGTTTTGATTTGCATTTCCATGATGACTACTGATGCTGAGCATCTTTTCTTGTGCTTATTGGAAATTTGTATATCTTTGAAGAAATGTTTGCTCTTTGTCTTTTTATTATTGATTTGGAACTGTTCTTTATGTATTCTAGTTACTAGTCCCTTATTACATATATGATTTGTAAATATTTTTCTCATTTTATGGATATTTTCACTTTCTTGTTGGTGTACTTTGAAGCATAGAATTTTTTAATTTTGCTGATATCCAATCTATTTATTTTATTGTTCATGTTTTTGGTATGATATCCAAGAATCTATTGCCAAACCCTAGTTTAACTTCCTTGTTTTCCTCTGAAAATTTCATAGTTGTAGTTCTTACATTTAGGTCTTCGGTCCATTATGTGATAATTTTTTATATGGTGAGAGGTAGAGGTCCAATTTCATTGTTTTCCATGTGGAAATCCTATTGTCTCAGCTTCATTTGTTAAAAATATGTTTTCTATTTTATGGTCTTGATATCCTTGTCAAAGGTCAGTTGACAATAGACACATAGATTTGTTTCTTGACTCTCAGTTGTACTCTGTTGATTTATATGTTTTCTTAAACCAACACTATGCTGTCTTGATTACTGTTGCTTTGTTGTATATTTTGAGATAGAAACTATGATTTTTTTGTGTTGTTTGCCTATTCTGAGTCACTTATGATTTTTTATGAATTTTAGAATCAGCTTGAAAATTTCTATAAAGATGCAAGAAGGATTTTGATAGAGACTTCTTTGAAATGTAGATCAGTTTAGGGAGTATTACCATCCTAACAATGTTAACTTTTTCAATTGATGAACATGGAATGTATTTCCATTTATTAAGTTCTTTAATTTATTTTAACAATGTTTTGCAGTTTACAGTGTATAGGTCTTGCACTTCTTTGGTTAAATATACATTTTATTTTAATTTAATTTTATTTTTTTGCTGCTATCCTGAGTGGAATTATTTCCTTATTGTCATTTTCAGATTGTTCATTTTAAGTGTATAGAAATTCAGCTGATTATTGTGTTTGTTCTAATATCTTTGCAACTTTGCTGAACTCACTAGTTATTAGCTCTAATAATTTTCAATTTGTGGATTCTTTTGAATTTTATATATATATAGGATAATACATATCATCTATCAATATGGATGGTTTTACGTCTTCCTGTCTAGTCTGGATGCTTTGTTTCTTCTTGTTGTCTAATTGTCCTGGCTAGAACTTCTGGTAGAACAATGTGGATAGCAGTGGCAAGAATAACGTCCTAGTCTTATTCCTGATCTTAGGGGAAAAACATCTAGTCTTGCACCAGTAAGTATGAGCTATGGATTTTCACAGATGCGCTTTATCAGGATGAGGAAATTCCCTTCTATTTGTGGTTTAACATTTCTATAATGAAGTTGTTTTGGAGTTTTTCAAATTTTTTTGTTTGTTTTTCATTTATTGAGATGATCACGTGGCTATTGTTTGCTTAAGTCACTCTTCTTTTTTCTGCTATTCTAATCTTGATTTGAGATTTTTATTCTTTGTTAATATATACACATACAGCTCTTAATTTCCCTGTAAGTACTGCTTTAACTACACCCCGTAAGTTATGGTATATTGTGCTATCATTTTGATTAATATGATAGTAATTTTTAATTTTCGTTTTATTTCTTGACCCACTTTTATTTGGAGTGTGTTGTTTCATTTTCACATATTCCTGAGTTCCTCAAATTTCTTTCGCATTTTGATATCCAATTTTATTCCAATGTGGTTGGAGAAAATACTTTGCATCATTTGTAATTTTTAAAGTCTTTTGAGGTTTGGTGTTTTGGCTTAGCATATGTTTTATCCTGAAGAATGTTCCATGTGCACTTGAGAAGAATGTATATTCTGTTGCTGTTAGGTGGGGTTTTCTACAGATGTCTGTTAGATCCAATGAGTTATAATGTTTACATTTTCTATTTTCTTGTTGGTCTTGCTTAGATGTTTTAATATTGATGTTGAAGTATTGAGATCTCCAATTATTGAATTGTTTCTTTGTCCTTTATTTTGTCAGTTTTTACTTCATGTCTTTAAGGGTTCTGTTGTTAATTGCTTTTATTTTTATAACTGTTATCTTCATGATAGATGGATGTGTTCATCATTATAAAATATCTTCATATCAAATAGCTTTTTTAAGTATGTTTTGTCTGATATTAGCATAGCCGCTATAGAATATTTTGTGATGACTGTTTGAGTAATATATCTTTCTCTAACCACTCACAAACAGCTAAATATTAACATCATTTTATTCCAGTAAAATTTAGAAATGTTACTCAGATATAGCTCTACTCCATTTCTCCCATGGTAAAATTGTTATATGTTTTACATCTACAATAATTACAAACCCCCAAAATTGTTGTAATTATATAATTTCATGTCATTTAAAGAAGCTAAGAGAATGAGAGTGAGTATATGTTTATCGTTTTTGTTATATTAGTCTTCTTATTTATTATTTCTGCTTCTCTTCGTTTATTCCAGTGATGTTGCCATCTGCAGTTATTTCTTTAGCCTAATACAGCATTTTTACTACTGGGCTTCCCTGAAAATAAGACCTAACTGGACAATCAGCTCTAGTGTGTCTTTTGGAGTAAAAATTAATATAAGACCCGGTATTATATTATATTATATTAATTATATTATATTATATTATATTATATTATATTATATTATATTATATTATATTATATTATATAGAACTGGTCTTATATTATAGTAAAATAAGACCAGGTCTTATATTAATTTTTGCTTCAAAAGACACTTTAGAGCTGCTTGTCTGGCTAGGTCTTACTTTCAGGGAAACACGGTATATGATGTGATTATTTGTAGATAGGTCTCTTTGAATTTATTCTACTTGGAGTTTGTTAAGCTTCTTGAATATATAAATTAATATTTTTAAAATAAATTGGGGGAGTTTCCAACAATTATTTCTTTGAATATTTTTCCCTGCTACTTATTCTCCTATTTTGGTTTTCCTATTACACATGTGTTAGTGTACTCAGTGGTGACCAACACTTCTCTGAACTCTATTAATTTTCCTTCATTCTTTTTTTTTCTCTGTTTTTCAGATTGCATAATTTTTATTGATCTATCTTCAGGTTCACTAAATCTCTGCCAGTTCAAATCTATTATTGAGCCCTTCCAGTGAGTTTTTCATTTCAGTTATTTTATTATTCAATTCCTGAATTTCCATTTGGTTCTTTTATATACTATCTCTTTACTTATATTCTTTATTTAATGAGACATTGTGATCATATCTCCCTTTACTTTTTTTTTTATTATCATGGTTTCCTTTAGTTATTTGAACATATTTATAATGGTTACTTTAAAGTTTTTGTACATTAATTCTGGCATCTAGGCATTCACATAAGCAGTTTGTGTTGCCTGATTTTTTATCTTCAATGTATAGGTCATTCTTTCCTTTTTTTCTTTGCTTGTCTCATAAAGTTGTGTTGGAAAGTTGATTTTCTTCTTTCTTTTTTTTAAATAACACGAAGTATGACAAATAAGTTTGCAAACTTGTTGCAACAATGTTGCTAACCTCTTTTGATATCAGGGGGATTATTCATTATGAATTTGTAACAACTGGACAAATAGTTAACCAAGTTTACTATTTGGAAGTGCTGAAAAGGTTGCATGGAAATGTTAGATGACCTGAACTTTTTGCGAACAATTCATGGCTCTTGCATCACGACAACACTCACACGCACTGTCTGTGAGGGAGGTTTTAGCCAGTAAACAAATCTCTTTATTGAAACACCCTCCCTACTCACCTGATCTGGACCCCAGTGACTTCTTTCTTTACCTGAAGATAAAGGACATATTGAAAGGAAGACATTTTGATGACATTCAGGACATCAAGGGTAATAGGATGACAGCTCTGATGGCCATTCCAGCAAAAGAGTTTCAAAATTGCTTTGAAGGGTGGACGAGGCCCTGGCATTGGTGCATAGCTTCCTAAGGGGAGTACATCCAACGTGACTGTAGTGATATTCAGCAGTGAGGTATGTAGCACTTTTTCTAGTATGGATTTGCAAACTTGGTTGTCGGACCCTTCGTATACCAATTCTGGGTACTGGTCACCCCACCTCAAAAATTATTGTTATTAAACTTTATTTACTTGTTTATTAAATTTTATTCACTTGTTCAGTGACTGGTTGGATTGTTTTAGTAAAGTTGATACCCCCTCTCTCCACAATGATAAGTCTCTGATGTTGCTTTTCAGGGGATGTTGCTTTAGAAATGTCCCATGTCACTTTGAAATGTCTGTGGTTCAGGCAAATCTCTCTTTGATTGTGTCTTTCTCTGATCACGCAAAGTTATTAACCTCCATTAATTACTGCAGCATCATTCTGTCATCTTCAACAATGCCCTTGAGCGCATATTGAGTCACAGACTAATCCAATCAAATTCTGGTTCCTTTCCCTCCATCAGTTCTTGATATTTACTCTAACTCCAGGAAATTTCTTCCCAGCTGTTTCTATATGCTTTTACTTCTGGTAACCTACTGAGTCTATAGTTTAGCCTCTATCTCCAGTGAATCTTATCTAGTCTCAACTGCCTTTCTCGGCAACTTCTACCCCTTTGAAAATTTCCCTCATGCTTGAACTTCTCCACATTCTTACAAATGAAATCCGGTTACTTTGTGGAAGGATTTGGAGCACTCTGCTCTATGGCTTCACCCCCTGCCCCACCCCCCACTATCTCCACCACACCTAGGAAGAATCTTTGAGCCATAGTTGGAGAGTTAAGATTCAAGGCAATGGAATGCTTTGCTCTGAGTTACTTTAGGAGGTGAGTGCTTGGTCATTGGGGTGGGGGACAGGGGGAGGAGGGAGGGAGCAAAAGCAGAAGTTTTAGGTGTCCTTGGCTGACTTTTTAGGTATGAAAACTCCACCCTATAAGCCAGCGCAAAGGTGATAAAGTTTTCAGCATTTTCAACAGTGTTGCACCCAAGAAAAAGCTTCCATACCAAGAGCTGGGGTTGGGTAAAGTAAATACCCACCTCTGGCCACACTCACCTAGAACTTAACCTCACCAACAGACATCTGGGAGCAGGATGAGAAAAGTTGTTGTTCTCCCTTCCCAGGAAGACACCCTCTGACTGAGAGCTGGGTGGAGAGGGCACCCTGCATTCTTAGTTGAAACTGTGTGGAGCAGAGCTTACATCTCTTTAGCTAGGGGGAAGGAATGTGTAGATCTTGGTTTGAATATCACAGAATCTCTCAGTTCTTACCAAGTTTTTGTAAATTTCTTTGAGTAAATGTGTAATTGTTTACTATACACCTTTAGGGCCATTTGCAGTGAAATTGTTGTCATTTTTACAGTTTTCAATGGTTTCCCAGAGGAATAGATCTGTGGAGCTTATCACATTGTCATATCAGAAGTGACCATCCCATGTCTACTTTTAAGTATCTTTACATATGGCATACTTCTCAAAGTCTGATAACCATGAACCTTTCGGTACTCAGTGGTATTCAGAGAGTTTGGTAGGGTCATAGGATAAAATTGGAATATCTTCCTACTTCCTGATTTAACCCATATCTATAGGGGGGAAACGTTTATAGTAAAGAAAAGATATATGGTAATAATATATATGATGCAGATGTATTTTAAACATAAAATCTGATACGTTGAAAAAGAGCTCTCTAGCTCTCTACCTGGGGCAATGCTTCCAGACCCTTAGCATAAACTTTCATTTTCTTATAGGATCTGTAGTGGGCATTTGGCAAGAAATCTACCTGTGAGTAGACAAAGAATAATAATTGATCCCCTTTTCCCTCTTCAACTATCCCCCTCCCCCACTTACCCTCTGGTAATCACTGAACTATTGTCTGTGTCTATGAGATTTTGTTTCTTTATTTGTTTGTGCTGTTTTTTTGTTGCTTTCAGTTTTATATTCCACATCAAATAAATTCTTATTAAGGCTTTTCTATCGTTCTGGATGTTTCTTTCATTGACATGCCTATGATGTTATGTATCTAAAAGTCCCTCAGATTTTGTTGCTCAATATTATATATTAAATAATGTTATATGCATAGCATAATGCATAATTAAACTGAAGGACACAGTTCCTTTTTCAAGTGTTCCATAATTTAATAATAAGCCTGACCAAAGTAGTATATTCTTTTACAATATGAATCAAAGTGTAAGAGAGATTAGCATAATGTAAATGCACCCTATTTAACAACAACAACAAAAAAGATCATTCAATAATTCAGTTCTAGTAAAAAACAATTTTGTTAATTCCAAAGCCTACCCTTTGCCCTCTATTTCTATTAACATGTCCTATTTCATCACTCTTAATCTTTCTGTATTCTTTCTTCTTTTCCCTCAAGATTTGACTATGCAAGTTTTCATGCTCACATAGTTTTAACTGCATTCTCGAGGCTAATTATTCCCAAAAGAACATCTCTAATCTTGTCCATTCTATCTCCCTTCGCTCTACCAATCTAATTACATAGAGTGTTGTATTCTAGAAAAATACTGACAGATCATTTTTGCGGTCAAGTTCTCCAACTATTAAAATGAATCTCACTCCTCACTTTCATTTCCTCAAACTATTGACTCTATGCTGAATTTAACACAGCCTCTAAAATGAAAGTGTGCTAATGATTCCAGGAAACTATAAAACATGAAAATTACAAATATTTCAATACACTGCCAAGAGAGCATAATACAGTACTCAGTGTATTGCCACTTGACAAATAGTTTCAGACTTTTAGGGTTTCTTATGAAGCTAAGATTAGTCATTTGAAGAGCTGTAATAGAATATCACATATCTTTCTAATTTATTTTCAAGATACACAAATCATCAAGAAGAAATCTGTTTCTAAGATGCTGATTTTGAAATATGTTCCTAGTGTGTTTTAAGAGAGTAGAATATTTTCCTGATCCCCAGTTATCTTATTTGTAATCTTATCTTTGGCATTATATCTTTATTTACACAAAATATATTTATCAACCTGAGTATTGACCATCACATTATTCCTCGTTACAAATATCGAAACAAGTACAGATTCCTCTAGATGCTTTCTGCTGCCTTTCTTTAATTGATGTTTTGGTAGAATTCATTTTGGGCTGAAGTGATGTATTCCTTTTCAAGGGCTTCAGCCAATCTATGAAACACTGCCATATCCCTACTCCCAACTAAACCCCTAATCAAATTGTTTACGAATTATATATCAGATAATTGAAAGTGAGTTAAAATTAGAAGTGTTCCACAGCAGTGTGATTTCTCATAATATCCAGTCAAGAAGTTCTTAATACAAAAATTAAATATTTTATAAATTTGCAATTTATCTGTATGATATAAAACGGCATCCACAAATGATAAATGAAAGGTGCTGGACTTATATTGAGAGTTTTGAGTCAATCTTACATTTGCTACCTATGTGGATTTGAAAAAAAATCCCTATATTCTAGGCATTGCATTCTTTATTAAAATAGATATAATAAAAGCATGATATTCATAAGGTTATTTTAAACAATAAATGTGATAAAGCCTATAAAATAATCACCTGGCATGTATTGTTTAGCTATTAAGAATGAAAATTTCATTTATTTTACCATTTGATATCATTTTTAGAAGTGTAAATTGATTATTTCATGTTACTTTCACAATTCAAAAAACTCAGTAAAGTTGAATAATACACAGTTATGTTACAATTACCCAGCTAGTAGTATGTAACATAGGAACAGATTGACTCCAGATAAGTCAACCATTATAACCTATTGTATATAATTAAGAACCCATAATGTTTACATTTACTATTTACTGAGTGTTTAAAAAGTGCTGGGTTGATATGTAATTTAAGCACTTACATGTAAGAACTCATATAGGACTATGTCAGCTGATATTGTTACCCTTATCCAGAAAATAAAAAATATTTCCTTCCTTTTCCTTAATGGATTGTTTCCTACTGAGCCTTTTTTTTTTTTTTCTTTCCCCCAGTAGGTACTATAAGTAGAAGTCTTGTGCCTATAGCCTTTTTAAGAGCCTAGAAGAACATTGGAGTTCTATAGGGAGAAACAAGTTTTATGACCATAAATACTAGAAGAAATCTACCAACTTGAAATTAAGAGATATTGAATATCTACAAATAATAAAATAATCAAATAACTTGTCTTTTTTTTTAAATCTTTCTCTCTCATATTATACAAGGATATGGGTATATATGGGTATATTCAAGGTGGGTTGTTGATAGACTGAAATAATGTATTGTAGACTGTCCTACAGGAAGATTTCCTGGAATCTAAAAAGTGATTAAAACCACCTACTTTAGCATCAAGGATTGCTTAAGGAACTAGAATGTTAATGTCCTTAAAGCAGCCTGTCTATTTGTATTCCAGTTCTTTGCCTTCCAGAGTTCTTCTCTGTCAGATCTCTAAATGTTGGCATGCTGCTCTCTTCTCAGCACTCTCTTCTGGCTTTCTAAAAAGTGTTTAAATAACTTCATTTAGGTATAACTGACAAACATTACATTGCATATATTTAAAATGTTAAATTTGGTTAATTTTCAAATGTAAGTACACCTGTGACACTGACATCTAATCCAGAACATGAACATATCACCCCCAAAAGTTTTTTTGTGGTCCTTTCCAACCCCTCTCCGTACCTACTTATCCAGTGAGGCAACCACTGATCCTTTTCTGTCATTATGGATTAGCTTGCATTTTCTAGAATTTTATAAATGGAATCATCTAATATGCAATACTTCTCCTAATATCATCCAATACTCCTCTTTTTTCTGGCTTCAGTCCCTCAGCATATTAATTCTGAAACTCACTCATGTTGTTGAGGACATCAGTAGCTCATTCCTTTAATTGATAAGTGGTATTCCATTATATGGCTGGACCACAAATGGTTTATCCATTCACCTGTTCTTTGAATTTAGGTTGTTGCCTTTTGGAGGCTTTTACAAATAAAGCAATTCTGAATATTTACGTAAACCACTTGTATGGGAATATGCTTGTATTTCTATTGAGTCAATAACTGGGAGTGGAACGGTGAATCATATGTTAGGTGTATGTTAAGCTTCTAAGAAACTGAAAAAACTGTTTTCTTTTTAATTAAGTGGCTAGTAAAATTACATAGGTTCCAAGTGTACAATTCTATACTCCATTATCTATATATCACATTGTGTGCTCACCACAAACTGTTTTCTAAGAAGTGTGTCATTTTATTTTCCCAACGGCAGTGTATGAGTTTCAATCGCTCTACCTCTTGTCAGAACTTGGAACATTTGTTATTTTTCTGTTTTGTTTTGTTTGTTTGTTATTTTAGTCATAATTCTAGGTTTAAAGTTGTTTTTAATTGTGGTTTTAATTTGCATTTCCTTAATGCAGAATGGTGTGAACCATCTTTTCATGGTTTTGTTTGTTATTCTTTTTTGTGCACATGAAGTGTCCATTCAAATATTTTGTCAACTTTTTTTCTTTTGTATTTTTTTATTTATTTATCTTTCAATTACAGTTGACATACAATATTATATTAGTTTCATGTGTACAATATAGTGGTTAGACATTTGTATAACTTACAAAGTGATCACCATGATAAATCTAGTACCCACTTGGCACCATAATAATTATTGCAATATTATTGACTGTATTCCCTATGCTGTACTTTACATCCCCATGCCTATTTTTGTGAAAGGAATTAAGTACAAATTCTCCATTTTTAAATTGGGTTGATTATTTCCTAACTATGGAGTTTTGATAGACATTAACATTCTGGATGCAATTTATTTATTAGATATGTGATTTGCAATTATTTTCTCCCTGTATGTGTCTTGCTTTATATTCTTTAAACAGTATCGTTCAAAGAGCAGTTCTTATTTTTTATGATATTCAGTTAACCAGTTATTTTTCTTTTGTGGCTTGTAATTTGGTATTACATCTGAAAATTCTGTGCCTAGCCCAAAGTAACAAAGATATTTCCTGATGTTTCTCCACAAATCAGTTGTTTTTATATGTGTAATTATAAATGATTGAAATTCATTTTATATGGATAGCTAGTTGTTTCAGTATGCTTAATGCAAAACAGACTATCATTTCTACAGTGAATTAACTTTGAAACTTTACTGAAAATCAATTGACCATATATGTGTCAGTTTGTAGCTGAACTCTATATATTCTTCTCCACTGATTTGTCTTATTTCAAACTCAAAATTTTGACTATTGTAACTGCATAATAACTCTTTACTACTTTCTATTTGTTGCTCTTGTTCTTTGTTCTTATTTTTGTCATCTCTTCTTTTTCTGCCTTTTGGGGTTTCAGTTGAGCATTTTATATGATTCCATTTTCTCAACTTCCTTAGCATATCAGTTATACTTCTTTTTTTCCGTGTGTGTGTGTGTGTGTGTGTGTGTGTGTGTGTGTGTATGTGTGTGTTTGCCTTAGAGTTTGCAATATACCTTTAAAGCTAATCTACCCTCAAATAACACTATACCACTTCATGTGTAGTATGTGTACCTTATAATAAAATAACCCTAAGTCCTCCTTCCCATCCCTTGCATCATTGTAGTCATTTATTTCACTTTTATATAAGCATATGTATGTGTGTATGTATTTGTGTGTGTGTGTATATATATATATATATATATATATATATATATATAAGAGCGTATAGAATCAATTACATTGTTGATATTATTTTTGAACTATTATCTGTTAAATAATTAAGAATAAGAAAAATTTAAAAAATTGTTTTACTACTCATTTATTCCTTTTTCAAAGCTCTTCCTTACTTTATGCAGATAGGATTTTCTGATCTATATTCTTTTCCATCTTTCAAAAGAAGCTCATTTAACATTTTTTAAAAGGCAGGTGCACTGGAAATAGTCCCTCAATTTTTCTCTGAGAAAGTCTTTATTTCCCCTTCATTTTTGGAGGATAATTTTACAGGGCACAGAATTCTAAGTTAGTGTTTTTCTCTCGACATTTTAAATATGTCACTCCATTCTCTTCTTGTTTGAATGGTTTCTGAAGAGAAATTAGTTATCATTCTTATCTTTGTTCTTCTCTGGGCAAGGTGCTTTTCTCCTCTATCTTCTTTCAGGATACTTTCATTATGCTTTATTTATTTATTTATTTATTTATTTATTTATTTATTTATTTATTTATTGGAAGGGGGGTGGCATTTCATGTATTTGGTGTTCTCTGAGCTTCCTGGATCAGTGGTTTGGTGTTTGACATTCATTTGGGAGAAATGCTCACTCATTATTGTTTTAAGTATTTCCTCTGTTCCTTTCTCTCCTTCTCCTTCCGGTATTCCCTTTACACATATGTTACACCTATGTAGTTGTCTCACAGTTCTTGGATATTCTGTTCTGTGTTTTCAGCCTTTGTTCTCTTTGACTTCTGAATTACCAAGGATTCTAATATAGCTTTTAATGCAGAGATTCTTTCCTCAGCCATACTCAGTCTTTTAGTAAGCCCATCAAGGCATTTTTCTTTTCTATTACAGTATTGTCATTGTTGTTTATCTCTAGACATTTTTTTTTTTCTTTTTGGTTCTTTCTTAGGATTTCCATCTCTCTGCTTAGGATTTCCATCTCTCTGCCATCTGTTCTTGTATGCTGCCTACTTTATCCAGTAGAGTCTTTAGCATATTAATCATAGTTGTATTAAATTCCCAGTCTAATAATTCCAACATTCCAGCCATGTTGGGTTCTGATGCTTGCTCTGTATCTTCAAATTGTGGTTTTTTGACTTTTGGTATGCCTTGTATTTTTTCTCGATAGTTGGACAGGCTGTACAAGGTAAAAGCAACTGCTGTAAATAGGACTTTAGGAAAGTGATGGTGTTGGGGCTGGGGAGGCTTTCTATAGTCCTCGGATTAGATCTCAGTCTTTTGTCTAGCTTTTACCTCTGGACTATGAACTACACTGTTTCTCAGTTTTGTTTTGTTTTTTGTTTTGTTTTGTTTTTCTTTTTGCCTTAGGTGTGAGAAGAGGGCTAGAGCAAGCTGGAATTGGGTATTGCCTTTCCCTCAGTTCAGTTAGGCTCTGATAATACCCCAGTAGATTAGGTTCTGCTTAACTAGTTCCCCCTGAGGACAGGCCTTGTTAAGAAAAGAGTGTTCTGGCTATTTCAAAATGGTTCCTTTCCCCCTCCCTCTACCAGAAGCAAGAGAGGATTTTTCTCTGATATTTACTTTGGGAAGTTGGTCCATCTCCTAGAGGTAAATCCCACAGTATTTCTAGGGGCGCTATGATGGATGGATTCTCCTGGAGTTTTTAACTCTCAGACTTGTCCGCACTGAACCTCCAGCAATACATCAATTACAATTCACCTTTCCCTACCCCAGCATTGGTTCTGCATCAGTTTTCTTTTGTAAGTCTCTACTCTGGTAAGCTACTACTCCCTGTATTTGCCTGTCTTCCTCTCCAGTCTTAGAAGCAGCTGTTTGTCCTGTCTCTACCCCTCTCCTATGGATCCAAGAGTTGTTTATTTATCAGTATTTACAGCTTTTTACCTGTTGGACAGAGTGATAACTTCCAAGCATCTTACATACTAAACTGGATGTAAAAACTTTTAAAAATGCAGGTAAAATTGGCATTCAGTGTCATCTTCTTCTCCAAATTGTTTTGGCTATTTTAGGTCCTTTCCATTTCTATATGATTATTTTAATAAGTTTGTTGAGCCCTATGAAAAATCCTGCTATAATTCTTATTAGATTTATGATGCTTCCATAGGTCAATTTAAGTAGAATTCACGTCTTAATAACATTGTGAAACACAAACACATTGTATAGCTCCATTCATTTAGGTCTCCTTCAGTTTATCTAACAGTATTTTCTAGTTTTCAGTGTAAAAGTATTGCATATATTTGGTCATATTTACTCCCAACCAGATCACATTTCTTGATATTATTGTAAATCATAGCTTGTCTTTTTATTTAAACTTCAAATTGTTGGGTTAATTTATAGAAATATAACTGATATTTAAATATTGATATTGTATCATGCATCTTGTTAAATTCACTTGGTTCTAGTGTATTTTTTTGATCTCATAGAATTTTCTCCCTAGGTGATTGAATAGAGTAATACTTAAAAAAAAAAACAACACATGTTTTTTAACCTGAGTGTTTAGTATTTCTTTGTCTTTGTTGCTGGGGCTAGTACCTTTAATAGAATATTGAATGGAAGTGGTTGAATAGGACATCTTTGAATTGTTCGTAATTTTAGGGGAAAACAGCATCTAATCTTTTACTTTTTAGTGATGTCAGCATGTCTGCAGTAGGTTTTTCAAAACAGCCCCTTATCAGCTGAGGGAGTTGCCTTCTATTCCTAGCTTTCTGAGAGTTGTTCTCATGGATGGATGTTAGCTTTGTAAAATGCTGTTTTGTTTTTTGGGTTTTTTTACATATATTAAGATAACCACATGGTTTTATTCTTTAGTCTGTGAATATGACAAATTACATTAATTGCTATTCTAATGTGAATGCGACATTACTTCCCTGGGATTAAAACACACGTGGTCATGATGAAGTATCAGTATCGTATGTTGTTGCATTAATTTTGCTATTTTTAAAAAATATTTACGGCATCTATAATCATAAAGTATCTTGGTCTGTATTTCTCTTTACTGGCAATGAATTTGACAGGCTTTCATATCAGAACAATGCTGGTCTTTTAGAATCACGTGGTGATGATTTCCACTCCTTCAATATTTTTGAAGAGTTTGTGTAGGACATAAATTACTTCTTTTTAAATATGTTGGTAGAAATCATTAGAGAATTCATCTAGGCTTGGCAAGAAGCAAGATTATCCAAGTTACACACACACACACACACACACACACACACACTAGCAATAAACACACACACACACACACACACCCAGGGGTGCCAAAAGAATATATACACATTTTAAGAGATGTTAATACTTTGTTCAATGTTGCTCAAGCAGTAGTTTACTGTAATCAGAATTATCTGGATGGTGATGGTAACCACTTAGAGCACCTGTTATAATTGCAGAAATCAAATGTGACTTGTATTCATCTTTTGTTATTGGTGTATGTTGAGTATTACAATTTTATGCAGTTTTCCTTTCTTAAAATGTGTATACATTTTTTTGTCTCCCTCTGTATATACATGCGTGTGTGTGTTTGAAAGCAAGATATCTATTTAGAACACAATATCAAAAGATAAGGAAAGATAAATGGGTCAGTAGTCTAATATTTAACTTTTATAAGTTAAAATATTATGTCCCAGAATGAATAAAAATATTTACATATTATAATGTTCTTAATATGTTGGTCTCCTATTCTGATAGAATACTTTCTTAATAGACAAAATCAAATTTGTCAATATATGAGCTACTATATCTAAATGTAGAGCTACATTACTTTAAGCTAAATAAAACTTTAAAATAATAATCTGTAGGAAATTATTGAGAAAAATTGGTGGTGTTACTGAATTATGACTTCACACATTTCTGTTGGTGAAAATAACAGAAAAATTGAATATGGAAGGGTATTTTTAAATAATAAAACTAACCAATGATTGTATGCATCATTAGACACATGTATAATACGTGTTGACTAAATAGAAGATAAAGCATTGTTTCCTATTTTTCAGCCCGGTTGGTGGTAAGTTTCATATAAAATAATTCTTAGCTCCTCTCTATTTCTGTTTTTCTGATGACTGACATATGAAACTTTATACATCAGCTGTAATTTCAGACTTAATACATTTCCTCCCATGTAGACAATTTCCTTTTTATATATGCACAATGCATTTCTAGAACTAGCAATAAACATCAACTACCAAATATTTAAGGTACCATGACCTGTGGGTTTGGGACAGATTTCTGGCATTAATGATTGCCTAAAAATATTTTGTTCAAAGCCTTTAACTCATCTCTTCTCCGTGATGTCAGGAAATGCCTAACCTTGATTTCTTAATTATTATCTTGAACTGTAAAAACATTTACAAAGAACAGAAAAATTAAACATATTTCCATCTGAGAAGGTTAAGTACCCTGTTTCCATGGATACAGTGTTCTACTCTCAGTGCTAGTCAGTAACCAGTAGGAAAAACAGCATTCATCTCAAGGAATTCACTCTCCATAGTTCAACTTCAGAATCTTGGTCACTGTTTAAATGATAATAATAATAAGTATAATATCTTAGAGTTTTCCAAAACTTTACATCGTTCCCAGCACTTGGATAAATACTACATATCGAAGCTTATGATAGCTCTTCAAAACAGTGACAGTATTAATAGAAATAACAAATTATTCCCTTTAACATTTGTATGAACATTTTGGCATATCATGGCATATGAAAAATGCTCACATTAAATATAGGAGTAAACTTTCTATATCTGATCTACTAATTTAATAGGATGTCTCATAATAGGAACTAACAAAACTCCCCATATGACAGAATAAAATAGCATTATCAATAATTAAGTTAAACAGTGATTCTTTCCCAGAAGGATATCAGGAAGGTTTGAAGGATACATGAAGAATATCTTTATTTAGTTTTATATGTAGCTTCAATCAAGAGAGCTTTTCCCACCTGGGAGCTGCTCTTGGAAAAGATAATTTATGTTGGAGCATAAACATAGTGGATGACTGATTTATCCACTTTTTTTCACATGTGTATGAATAGACATGTGTATAAGAATGTGCATTTTAATAATATTCTGAACCTTATGACATTGAGATTGTTCTCTGATAACACAATTTAATACCATATAAAATTAAAATAGGAGAACTATCATGGATAAAGAAACATCATGGATAAATCTTATAAACATAGCATCAGTAAACAAAGTTGGATACAAAATAGCACATATTTTATATAAGATTGAAAAACAGACAGTGCTGATATATGATATTGCAAGTGAAAAGCTCCATTGAAGGCAGTGGTGATTTGGAAGAGCTCTGAAAGGAGGCTTCTGGAAATAGTAACGATCTGTTTCTTCACCTAGGTAGTGCTTACATGGGTATTCCTTCAGTTCATGATCATTTGTCCAGCTTCACTTTTGTATTTGTTATGTGTGTTACACTTAATGAAAAGTTTTTCAAAGTGTAAAGTGCATGTATCTTAAAATGTATTTTACATAATATAAACAGCTCATCAGAACAAATGAAGAATATCTGAAAGCACCTGCCATTGCTTGAAAACATTGAAGAACTGGTAATTTCATAAACCCTAGATACTTAGAGATACAAATACAAGTTAAACAATTTATCAATTTTTTTTTTCTATTTATCAATTCTTACTATTACAGTCAGAGTTTGGTTCAATGCCAATCCATTATTTAAGAATGCAGAGTCTTTGTTTTCTTACCTAATGCCAGTAGACTTATAACCAACATTCATTTATGAGCAATACCTACCACCCTGTCTTCATGTTTTAAAAGCAGGCCTCAGTGGCGTCACCGTATTCCAACTGATCCAATCATCACCAGACACCACAAACAAAAGAGTTTTTAACTTATTATAATAGCTTCCCTGTTTTCATGTGGATAATTATCTGTTAAAATTATGTAACAAGTTTGTTTTGTGGGTGTGTTTTGTGTATCCCTCAGGTGTATCTTCTTTTTGCTTCCTTTTGAAAAAGTATCAGCAGAGAAATTTTCAAGTCCCCAGGGGAGCCTGCATATGAGTGATTCTAGGTGGGGACCCTCAGAACCAAGGGATGCTGTTCTAAGGTGGAGGAAAGCATGAGAAGGAAATGAAATGAGAGGCTACTCTGCCGGGGTGTGGGTATATGTTTAGTTTCCAGCAAGGGACCGTTACACTGAAAGATAAAAATTTTACAGTACGTAATGGGTTTGAGAAGGATTAGAAGTTCAGTAACTGTCCTAAGAGAAATAATCATTACCCAGGTTCAACACTGAACTTGATAGGGAACATATGTACTAATGAGGAATACTCTATAATGCCTGTATTCTCTAGATCTGGAGTGCTGTAAGTTGTTCCCTACAGATTTTTGGAGAAGGATTTGTAAACTAGCAACTAACTCAATTTCCAGGGGTGTATGTGAGAACCTTTCTTCCAGTAAATAGGTTGAAGTTTTCCTTTTTATGATAGTGATCTTACAAGAATTGAGTTTCAATATTTGTTTATACATCTCCTGTGTATATTGAATAAGAGTCTTCCCCAACTGGGGTTCGTTGCCCAGTAGAGAAATCAGCCCAGCATTGTCAGAAGCTCTGAGGTCTAGATTAAGAACATTGTACATCCAATCAGTTCTTTTCCAAGATTAGGTTTGTGTGTTCTACCATATGTGGTAAGCCACATTCAGCCATCACACTGACTCCACAAGGATACCTCACATTTGAGAAGTTTGATTGTTTTGTTTTTGTTTGTTCTAATTCATATTTTTCTCTCAGCCCTTCAGAAAAGCACAGCCCCAGTTTACAGGCCTTGGGTTATGGAGTATGTCCAGCAATAAACACTAAATTGTTGCGTTTCACTTACAGTGGCTCTAGTACGTGGAAATCAGAGAACGAGTCTAAAAGCTATTCTTGGAATATAAGAAGCTAAAAATGTGTCATATTAGTTTCCTATTGTTATTATAGCAAATTATCACATATTTAGTGCTTTAAAATTACAGAAATACATTCTTCTAGTGCTGGAGGTCAGAAGTCTAAAATTGGTAGGCAGGGCTGCCTGCCTTTTGGGGGTTCTGAGAAGAATCTGTAGCATTCCTTGGTTCATGGCCCCAAACCCCATCTTCAAGTCAGCAGTGAGGCGATAAGGACTTTCATGATTACATTGGGACCACACAGATAATTCAGGCTAATCACACCATTAGAAGATCCTTCATTTAGTCTCATCTGTAAAATCCGTTTTACCATATAAAGTAACATTTTCACACACAGGTTGCAGGGATCAGAACATGGACAACTTTCAGGGACCATTATTCTGTCCACCACATCTGGGAAACGTATCTGAAGTGATTTCAATGTAAAAACCAGGAAGAGAACACTTTTCATATATCAGCCAAAGGAAAATAAATCAGCAAATCTATACAAAAACGAGAAAATTAAAGGAAAGCAGTATGAGACAGAGCCTAGACCATGAGCCAGCCATCTGTTTTTGTAAATAATGCTTTATTGGAAAACAGGCACGTTCATTCGTCTATATATTGCCTGTAGTTGCTTTTGTGCTGCAATGGCAGAGTTGAATAATTGTGACAGAGATCATATGGCCTACAGAACCAAAAATAATTTCCACCTAGCCATTTATAGAAAAAGTTGACTGATCTTTTATCTAGAGAATTATCTGAGTGGGAAAAAATGGTAGTTTTTATATGATGTTTTCATCCCTAGAACAGGTATTGCATTCGATTCCTATGGCTGCTAGAACAAAGTACTACAGAGAATATAAATACTCTCACAGTTCTGGAGGCTGGCAGTCCAAAAATAACAGGTTCATACTTTCTCTGAAGGCTCTAGTGGCGGAATACTTCTTTGCCTCTTCTAGATTTGGGTGGTTACCAGCAATCCTGGCATTCCTTGGATTGTAGATAAATCACCTCAATCTCTGCCTCCATCTCTAAACGACCTTCTACTCTGTATGTCGCTGTCCAAGTTTCCCTTTTTTTATGAAGACACTGGTGATTGATTAGGTCTCACTCTTACCCAGTATGGCCTCACCTTAATTTGATAATATCTGCAAAGACCGTATTTCCAAATTAGGTCACATTCAGAATTTCCCAGGGTTAGGACTTTAACATGTCTTTTTGGAGGGGACACAATTCAACCCGTAACAGGCATCCAGGGATATACAAATATATATATATATATATATATATTACCCTAACATGGAAACCAATAATTGTCCTAATTCATATTCTGTTTGATATCAATCAGGGCAAATACTAAATCCCTCCAGCCAACAGAAAGTAATCGTATCCTGTAAAATGGTAGTGTAATATGTTTGCATTTAAAATAGGAACATCAAAGATGTAGTAGAATATAACCAAAGTCATGCTGAACTCAATGAGTCAAAACTCTTGATTCTCATGGGATCATGTAGCCTCATTCAAAAGCTGGAACTGTACCTTTTATTTGGTTTTGGTTTTCTTTCTGATTCCCTTTGGCAGGCTTATGTATGCCCTTAACCTTGTACATGTTCCAAAACTTAGAATATATGTCACTGAATAACACACTCATAAAAGGATAAAAAAATATGACTGTTTCTCCACAGCCAGAATAAATGTTGAAATGCTAGTGTCTCTCTTTATAGTCCCAAGGTTTGGAACAAATTTTATCTGGACTTGTTTTTCATTTTTGCTTCATGTGGCTAAGTATGTTTTGTTTTCCTGCTGCCTATTAAACTGAAGCTGCAGTGGCAGAGATTGTCTTATTACTTTTGTAAATGTGCCCAAAGGTTATTAAGCAATAAGCCTCTCTAATAAATATAATTTATGAACATGAAAATGCTCATAAATGGTATGTAATTCTTCAGGGGAGCCACAGAAGCTCTGAATCCGAGGGATGATAGATTCTTTTTGGACTCTGCATTGCTTCTGTGGTACAGCATCAAGGTTGAAAGGAATGAATACTGACTTTTAGAGCTGTAGTGCAGGTCATAAATCAGGAAGAACTGTCATATCATAAGGCTGTTTAGGAAAAAAAAAAATCCTCACGCGTGATAATTATTGCTGTTGATGAGTTGGTGTTAGATATTTTTTTCCTCCCAAATTATAGGATATTTAAAATATTTATAGAAAAAAGGAATGTTATTATAGTTTTAATTAATATTTTAGTACAGAAAAACTCATACTTAAATATGATCAACACACAGGCAAGCTATCATAAAGCAGATTTATTCATTAATTTATTCATGCTTTCATACTACTTTATACAAAATTCCATAATTATCATTTATCATATTTTATTATAGTCATTTATTCATATGACTAACACCCCTTCTAAACTGTGAAGACCTTCAAACTAAAACAATGCTTCATTTATCTCTGTAACCACTACCTGCATGCTAACATATGGTAGTCATTTAATAAATATTTTTGGATTTAAAAAAAACACAAAAAAACTTTGAGAATAAGCTGTCACAGTTCCTAATAATTAAACAGTATGCACACATCCAATAAAGACTAAATATGTAAGTAAGTGGTAATGAATTTTATTTAAGAAAAGCATTAAATCTATATAAATTGAGAGTTTATATTGATTGAAAGCATGCCATCTGCTTTGGTGGTGTTCTGCTTTGTTCACTTTAATGAGAAAGATGCCAAGAAAACATCATATGTTCCAAGGAATCAGGAATCCACGCATTTCTTGGTGGGATGTTTGGAAGAAAAACATGATTACATAACGCGCTTTAATTCTCTATATAACTTTTCTTACATATGACATATATGTGCATATATATATCATATACGACTTTGCAGTTTACATTTAATATTTACGTTTCAGAATAGACTCAACAAACATATATTGAATTCTTATTTGATTCTATACCTTGAGCTAGCTTTTTAGGGCACAAGTTGAATAAAGCATAGCCCTCCCTTGCTCAGCTCTTGTTCTCTTAGGGCCAATAATACTTACCAGTGGTCTTCGTGTTTTGTGTAAATTTTATTTTATAAATGATGCTAAATATCTTTGAAATATATTTCCTTTTTTTTTCATGAGTTGGCATGTTATAATTACCAATAAACATCTACAGAGCCCTTATGTTTAATCACGGGAGATAACAAATTTTGTCTGTTACATTTCATCTCTATTGAAATGCCTCATTAAAAGATATGATTCAATGAAGCTTTTAAATATTTTATGGAATAATCATATATCAAAAAAGAATCCATGTTCATGCATTTATCCCTTATCTCACTAGACTTCCTGTGCCATCTAAGGCTTTTTCCATCAGCCAATTAATATTCTTCCTTCTCCCCCTATATCTGTCTCTAGCCGCTAGCCACAAGTCCATAGCCCAGTCAGCTTTAAGAACAATCTGAAAAGTCACATCTACTGTGACCAACCATAACTACTGTTCTACATCCTCTAAGCTGGAAATAATATTACCATTCTCCAAATTCACATTGTATTACGTCTGTGGACTCTCTCATTTGACTAGTAATTTAAACCTAGATTATTTGGATTTCAACATACGTTAATTATATTTGAATATGGAAATAAATGTTCAGTGGATTGGGAAAGATATAGGGCTTTTACTGGCATTAGTGATTATTTCCTTAATACTTAATTAAGAGCTATCTTTATAAAATATATTCCAAGTAAAATATAACAGAAGGAAGATAGGAAACTATAATCATTAAGCCCAAAAGGAACACTAAATTTATAATTGTAGATACATCTTTTCAATTTTTTCAATTATTAAAACCATGTGGAATACATTTTTTTTTCTGGAAAATAAACACAAATGGAAATTTAACTTCTTTGGAATAACTGAGTTTCCACCATTAATGCTAACACTTTTTCCACTTTTGAAAGGCCGTTACTTGACTGGCACACAACTTGACTTTTACTTTTATATGTCCTGAAAGAACACATATGAAATGCCTTGTTAAAAGATATGATGTAGTTTGAGAGCCGGAAAATGAGTTACCAGATTTTGAATATTATATGGTAAAAAATATACATAAACATGTTCAATTTACTTTCTGAACTTTGATAACTTCACCAATTATAAATAGAAATCACTTAGGTGACTACATTCTGTTCTATTGACATTTCATATGGTTTCACATTTAATTATTATTGCATTAAACAATGCTTTGTCCCTATTTTATAAATAAGTAACTGAGGTTTAGATACGGTTCTAAGTTAAATAGCTAGTAACAGTTGGAATTAAAGCCCAAATATGTCTGAATATATATTCCATGTTCTTTCTCCTCTAAGGATTCAGTGATGTGCTGGCAAATATTTCACATCTACCTGGGTGTGGAAGGGCTGACCTGTGGCATTTGCTGATTTTCATGGCACAAATATTTTTACCTTGACTGATTTCAATCTACCAATAATATTGCAATGAAGATGGAGCTGAAAAGATAATTTAATATCTTAGGTGCTAGTAGCAATCACCTCTCACAGACCATTGCAAATAAATAAATAAATAAATAAATAAATAAATAAATAAATAAATAAATAAAAAATCTATTAATGGCCAGTTATAATACCAGGACAATATCATAGAGGAGAGATCACTTGTTGAAGCTGTTAATGCTGAGGTAAGACAGGAAAAATTGACATTCTAGGAGTTTGAAAAAACAAGAAACAGTGGGCAGATAAGGTTAAATCAAGAATTTCCAGTGCTTAGATACCAAGAAGAAAATAAGAGATTACAAATGAGATGATTTACCAAATTATGTTTAACTTCAGTCTATATTTTTTTCATATCCTATTATGAGATCTTTAAATGTAATATGAATTATAAACCCCAAATACATAAATTTTGATTGCAAAAAATGGAAGCAATCAAATGCCTAACAATAGCGGAATGTATAAATAAATATAAAATGTTCATATATATTGAATACTATACAGCAGTGGAAAAATGAATTGCTCCGCCCAAGTTAGCACAAATAAGCTTCCAGAATATTAATGTGGAATGACAACAAAATGATTGAGAAAAAAATACAAACAGAATGATGACATTCAAATAAATATATTTTTTAAATTTAAAAGTCATTTTATTAATGGTGGAAAAAATCCTTATTTTTGTTCAGTGCTAAGTGACTATGCATAATTATTTTTAATAATCTTTGGTTATTTCCTTTTTCTTTTTGACTACGAAATTTTCACAATTAAGTTTGGGAACTTGTTGCAACAATGTTGCTAACCTTTTTTGATATCAGAGGGATTATTCTTTATGAATTTGTACCAACTGGACAAACAGTTAACCAAGTTTACTACTTGGAATTGCTGAAAAGGCTGTGTGAAAAAGTTAGACGAAAATGACCTGAACTTTTCACCAACAATTCACTACTCTGGCATCACAACAATGCACCAGCTCACAGGGGACTGTCTGTGAGGAAGTTTTTAGCCAGTAAACAAACCACTGTATTGGAACACCCTCTCTACTCACCTGATCTGGTCCCCAGTAACATCTTTCTTTACCCAAAGATAAAAGAAATATTGAAAGGAAGACATTTTGATGACATTCAGGACATCAAAGGTAATTCGACGACAGCCCTGATGGTCAGTCCATAAAGAGTTCCAAAATTGCTTTGAAAGGTGGATTAGGCACTGGCATTGGTGCATAATTCCCAAGGGGAGTACTTCGAAGGTGACCATAGTGATATTCAGCAGCGAGGTATGTAGCACTTTTTCTAGGATGAGTTCGCAAACTTCTCAGACCTTGTGCGTGTGTGTGTGTTTAATTATAGTTGACATTCACTATTACTCTAATTCAGCTTCAGGTGTATAGTGCAGTGGACAGGCATCCTATACAATCTACAATCTATGAAATTATCCCACTGGTAAATCCAATACCCATCTGGCACCCTACATAATCTTTACAACTGTATCGACTATATTCCCCATATTATATTTCACATTGTCCATGACTGTTTTGTGACTACCAATTTGTACTTTCTAATTCCTTCACCTTCTCCCTCATGCCCCAACCCTCCTCCCATCTAACAACCATCAGTTTTTTCTCTGTATCTCTGTGTCTATTTGTTTTGTTTGTTCATTTATTCTGTTCTTTAGATTCCACATATAAGTGAGATCATATGGTATTTATCTTTCTCAGACTGACTTATTTCACTTAGAATAATGTTCTCTAGTACCATCCATGTTGTTGCAAATTGTAAGATTTCATTCTTTTTATGGCAGAGTAATACTCCATTGTATAAATGTACCACAGTTTCTTTATCCAATCGTCTATTGATGGGCATTTCAGTTGTTTCCATATTGTGGCTATTGTGAATAGTGCTGCAATAAACATAGGAGTGCATATATTTTTTTCTAAAAATTAAAAATAGAACTACCTTATGCCTCAACAGTTCCAGTCCAGTCGTGGGTATTTGAACATATATATATATATATATATAATTTTTTTTTTAAAGCAGGCGAAACTAATATATTATTTAGCAATGTTACACAGATAATAAATGCCATTAGAAAAAGACAAAGGAATGGTTAACAATAAAATCTGGATAGTGGTTTTCTGTGAAGACAGACAAAGGGGATAAAAGTTGGCTCAGGTATAAAAGGGGCTTCTGCATGTTGGTAATATTCTATTTCTTGACTGAAGATCTGGATGTAAAGTTGTTAAATTTTAGTTATTCTTAAACCTTGCTTGCGTGTTCACACTTGTTCTATGTATGCAATATTTGGCACAAATATTTTGAAAAGTCAATAACGATTCTACTCATAATTCATAGACAGTACACAAAATAATTTTAAATTATGACTGCTGCTGTAGTATATTCATGGTGTCTTGATAATGCAAACATTAGTGAAATAGTGGTAAATAAGATCTTGTTTTGCTTACTTCTCTATACTTAGTAATTAGAGTAGTCAAAGCACAAAGAAGACAATAATTGTGAAGTCTAATAATCTTCACACTTGTCTATTTGATCATCATAGTTGGTATAAAAATCATTGATGCAACATTAAAATAAGAGCAATCAATTCTGAAAATGAATTCAAAACAGAAAAATAGAAGATCACAAAGTAGAATGATTTGAAATAGTATAAAAAAGAATTTAAACATTCTAGTGAAAATGAAAATATTTGGAAAATCTAGGAATTCATTTATATCACAAACGTAGCATTGTAGAGGTAGAAATAGATTGGAATTTATGAGATATGTTAATTCAGCAACAGATGTCGGTGTACTAAAAATAAAATTTGTGCCTCTAAAATTGTAGCTTTATTAAAAATAATACATAATTATATATAAATCTAAAGTAGTGTTAAGATAAATCGAGGAGAGAAAAAAACTTAACATCAATGTGCATAAGAGATTTTTTTTAGTTTAAATAAACTATGTAAGATCCACCCTAATATATAACTTGATATATAAAGATATATAAATATATAAAGATAACTTGAAATAATAGAACTGGATAAAAGGTATGCATTCTCAATTTCATTGGGTAATGTAGTTAATGAGCATTTATTCACTTATAATTATTATACTCGTACATCAGATACTGGACTTTACACAATGTAGAGAGAGCCTATTTTATGAACTGATAATTTTTCCATAAAAAGGAATTTTAATATCCAAATCAAACTGCATGGTATTTTGATATTTTGACTGAATGGTATTAAGCAAGGCTGAGGGAGTACGCAGAAGGATTTGTAGGAAAGATAATGTTGCCTTGTTAAAATTTTTAATTATTTTACACTTGAAAAATTAAGATAACATTTTTTAAATTATAAAGAAAGTATTTCACCCAGCATTTCATCAAATATCATTCATTACTAAAACATGCATTTTTTCCATCTTTTTCTTTGTGTGTATACAATTTTAAACATTATTTTAACCATCGGATAATATATTTTTTATACTTTCTTTACTTAATCATATAATAAAGTATTTTCCTATGAATACCCATGAGTATATATATATATATTTTTAAACTTTCAACAGGAGAAATTTATTTCAGATGAAAGGAAAAACATTTTGCAGCTTAAGAGTGAAACAGACAGGAATATTCTCGGAAGTGAGCTTGTTGACAATCCATCCTGGAAGACCTTCTACTGGTACTTGGGTCCTTATTACTCTGCCATGCCTTATCAGAGTTAACTCAGAGCCCCAGCCTTTACCTGAAGCGTTGATCTCCTCACTCCACAGCAATGACTGTAAACACTTTGGTATTTGTTAATGCCATTATTTATGTTCTGTATTCAAAGTGGTTGGGAGCAAGGCCACCATACCGCAAGTCAGGAAACCTGCATATTGGCCTGTCCATTGCTGTAGTGGTTGACCTCGGTTGTCGGCGTTTCATGATTTCCAACTTTTTTTTTTTTTTTTTTTTAGTTTCAGGTGCACAAAACAAAGTAATAGATGTGTATCATTTATATCCCTCATACTGTGTCAATCCCCGTCCCCCCATCATCCAGTAACCCTCTGACATCGCACACAGCCATTACATTTCCACTGTCTCTATTCCTAATTCTGTACTCCACTTCTTGTAACTATATACATATATATATATACATATATATATATATGTGTGTGTGTGTGTGTGTGTGTGTGTGTGTGTGTGTGTGTAAACTTGTGGTTGACATTCATTATTGTTCAGCTTCAGGTGTACAGTGCAGTGATCCGGCATCTACATCTTCCCTCGAGTGGTCTCCCTAACGAGACAAGTGTCTATCAGATACCCTACAAAATCTTTACAACGTTATTGATTACATTCCCCAAATTAACTTTCGTAAACCTGTGACCATCTTGTGGTTACTGACTATGCTTTCTAATCCCCTCACCTTCCCCCTTATCCCCACCCCCTCCCATCTAGCAACCCTCAGTTTTTCCTCTATGTCTCTGAAATTGTTTCTGATTAGTTCATTCATTTATTCTTTTCTTTAGAATCCATATATAAGTGAGATCATATGGTATTTGTCTTTCTCTGTCTGACTTATTTCACTTAACATAATGTTCTCTAGGTCCATCCATGTTGTTGCAAATGGTAAGATTTCTTTCTTCTTTATGGCTGCGTAATACTCCATTGCATAAATGTACCACAGTTTCTTAATCCAGTCGTCTAACGGTGGTCATTTCGGTTGTATCCATGTCTTGGCTATTGTGTATAGTACTGCAATAAACATAGGGGTGCATACATCTTTTTGAATTAGAGATTTGGATTTCTTCAGATAGATACCTGGGAGTGGAATTGCTGGATCATAAGGTAGTTCCATTTTCAGATTTTTGAGATACCTCCATACTGTTTTCCATAGTGGCTGCACCAATCTGCAATCCCACCAACAGTGCAGGAGGGTTCCCTTTTCTCCACATTCTTGCCAGCACTTGTTTTTTGTTGATTTGTTGATGATAGCCATTTTGATTGGGGAGAGGTGGTATCTCATTGTGGTTTTTATTTGCATTCAATTTCCCTGGTGGTAGTCAGTCTGTTCAGGTTTTCTGTTTCCTCTTGAGTTAGCCTTGGAAGATTGTATGCTTCTAGAAAATTGTCCATTTCTTCCAGATTGTCAAATTTGTTGGCATATAGTTGCTTATAGTAATTTCTTAATTTTTTTTGTATTTCTGTGGTATCTGTTGTCACTTCTCCTTTTTCATTTCTGATTTTATTAATTTGGGTCCTCTCTCTCTTTTTTTTAATGAGTCTGGCTAAAGGTTTGTCGATTTTGTTTATCTTCTCTGAAAACCACCTCTTGGATTCATTGATCTTTTATATTGTTTTTCTGGTTTCTATTTCATTTATTTCTGCTCTGATCTTTATTATCTCCTTCCTTGTACTCTCTTTGGGCTTATTTTCCTGTCTTTTTTCCAGATCACTTAAGTGTGAAGATGAACTGTTGATTAGTGATTTTTCTTGTTTCTTTAGGTAGGCCTGGAATGCTATGGATTTCCCTTAGGACTGCTTTCGCAGCATCCCATAGATTTTGGGTCGTCATGTTTTCATTTTTGTTTGTCTCGAGATATCTTTTGATTTCTTCCTTGATCTCATGATTGACCCATTCATTGTTTAGTAACATGTTATTCAGCCTCCATGAATTGGTGTTTCTTCCAGTATTTTTTCCTTTGTTCATTTCTAATTTCATAGCACTGTGGTCAGAGAAGACAATTGGTATGATTTCAATTTTCTTAAACTTATCGAGACTTGTTTTGTGGCCTAACATGTGGTCTATTTTGGAAAATGTTCCATTGAGCATGAGAAGAATGTGTATTCTGCAGCTTTGGGGTGAAATGCTCTGAGAATATCAATTAATTCAAGTGGTCTAAGGTGTCATTTAAGTCCGTTGTTTCCATGTTGATTTTCTGTCTGGAAGACCTGTCCCTTGTTGTTAGAGGTGTGTTGAAGTCCCCTACTATTGCTGTTGTCCCCTAGCGTTACTGTTGATCTCTGTCTTTATGTCAGTCAATATCTGTTTTATATATTTAGGTGCTCCTATGTTGGGTGCATAGATGTTTACTAGGGTTACGTCCTCTTGTCAGATAGATCCCTTTATTATTATATAGTGCCCATCATTGTCTTTTCTTATATTCTTCATTTTAAAGTCTATTTTGTCAGATATAAGTATTGCAACTCCAGCTTTTTTCTCATTTCCATTTGCATGAATATCTTACTCCAACCCTTCACTTTCAGCCTGTGTGTGTCTTTTGATGTGAGGTGAGTCTCTTGTATACAGCATATACAAGGGTCTTGTTTTCTTATCCACTCAACCACCCTATGTCTTTTGATTGGAGAATTTAATCCATTTACATTTAAAGTGATTATTGATAAGTATACAGTTATTGCCATTTTTTAACTTTGTAGTTAGATTCTTTTCATCTTTCTTCTGTTTATAGAAGTCCTTTTAATATTTCCTGCATTGCTGGCATGGTGGTAATAAATTCCTTTAGCTTATTCTTTTCTGGGAAGCTCTTTGTCTCTCCTTCAATTTTAAATGATAGCCTTGCTGGATAAAGCAATCTAGGTTGTAGGTCTTTGTTTTCCATCACTTTGAGTATCTCCTGCCACTCCCTGCTGGCCTTCAATGTTTCTGCAGAAAAGTCATTTGATAGTCTTATGGGAGTTCCCTTGTATGTAACCCTCTGTCTTTCTCTTGCTGCTTTTAGGATTCTCTCTTTGTCTTTAACCTTTGCCATTTTAACTATAAATGGTGTTGGTGTGGACCTGTTTGGGTTTATCCTGGTTGGAACTCTCTGCACTTCCTGGGCTTGTATGTCGGTTTCCTTCATCAGGTTAGGGAAGTTTTGGGACATTATTACTTCAAATATGTTCTCAATCCGTTGCTTCCTCTCTTCACCTTCTGGTAATCTTATGATGCGCATGTTGTTGCGCTTGATGTTATCCCACAGGTCTCGTAAAACATTTTCATTGTTTTTACTATTTTTCTTTTTGTTGTTCTGTTTGGATGATCTCTGCTAACTTGTCTTCTAAGTCTCTGGTTCGATCCTCTGCTACATCTAACCTGCTGGTAATTCCTTCAATTGTGTTCTTTATTTCAGTTATTGTATTATTTAGTTCTAACTGGTTGTTCATTATGATTTCTCTATCCTTCTTTATGTTATCACTAAGCTCCTTAAACATTCTTATGATCAGTGTTCTGAACTCTGACTCTGATAGGTTGGTTACCTCTCTTTCATTTGGTTCCAATTCTGGTGGTTTCTTCTGTTCTTTTATTTGGGACATGTTTCTTTGTTTCCCCATTCTGGCTGATTCTCTGTGTTTGCTTCAATATATCAGGTAGATGCCCTAGGGTTATTAGTTTTGCTGGGTTATCTTATGTAGTATGTGTCCTTTATATTTGACTTGCACAATTTCCTTGTTCTCCTCTGCATGTGCTCCAAAGGTAACTCCTGTGTTGTGTATATTGTCCTCTTAAAGTTGATCTTTAATTGCTTTTAGCTTGTGAGTAGGTGGGATTGACTCCTAGGTTGACTAGTTGTGAGACTTGGCTCTGCCCACAGCAGGATGTTCTGCTGCGCGACTGTTGACCGCTCAAATGAGGTTTGACCTCTGTGGGCTCTTGTGCCTGTAGAGAATTCTCTCTGGGTGTGTCACTTGTAGGTCAAACCTGGTAGTTCTTTGGTTTGGTCTGGAGTTTGCCTCTGGGTGTGTTGACTTTTGTGCCTCTTAAGCTGGGCCCTGGTAGGGCAATTTCAGAACACACAAATCACCAAGCACAATAAGAACAACAACAAAGAAAAGAAAACCAATTACATTCACATGTAAAAATAACCGATAACCCACACTCAACATAGGCAAAGATATCAAAGATATAAAAACAAACAAAACAAAAAAGCAGCACCAGTCTTGGCTTAAACCCACCAAGTAATCTCCAGGTTGTCCTCTGCCATACCAAAGAATCCTCTGAATATTGTATAGGCAGAGGCGGCATCTGGTACCCAGAGTGACCTTGGGACTGCAGATTTAGATGAGTTGGACTAAGGGGTCTGGATGGTAGTTTCTATAAAGTCAGTGCAGTTTCTGCTCTTGCCTGTACATATGTGCACTGAGTAGCGCCACCAGCCCTGTGTCCAGTTCTCCTGAGTCTTAGGGCATTTCTTCCGTGTGTGTGTGTGTGTGTGTGTGTGTGTGTGTGTGTGTCTGTGTGTGTGTGTGTGGTGGGCGGGAGATTTCTGAGCTGCTGAAAGCCCAGAGCTGTGTCTGCTACCTACTGCTAATCCCTGGGAGTGCCTCCACGATTGTAATTGCTCTGCCCTAGGCAGGCCAGAAAGGGTGGGGGCTGGGGATGGAGGGGTCTTCTCTCTCCCAGCCCAGCCGTGTCACACTCTTCCCCCAAGCCAGAGAAGGTGGTGGCTCGGGGTGGGTGAGTCTCTTCTCTCCTAGCCCAGCAAAACTCACACTCTTCCCAGCCTCTTCCCTGGGTCAGAGCTGCCTGCCAGTCTCCCAGAGCCTGAGCACTAAGGCTCCTCTATAACCTGACACTACTCCTCGGTTCATGGGCCAGTTTAAGTCTCTGGAAGGGCAGGAGTAGGATTGGAAGTGCAGGGGCAGGGGCCCAGGAATGGAGTTTGTGTCTTTTGTCCAGCCTAGGGCCCAACTGGAGGTCTCACTGAAGTTATTGCCCCAAATGCTGGATATGCTGCCCCCTCAGTGGGAGAGATCAGCTGTGGGATGCACGGAAAGAGCCCACCTCCTGGCTTTTGTGATATCTGTTCCATCCTGGGATCCCTTGCATCTCTGCAGCCGTGGATGCCGGCCGCGTCTCCACTCTGCTCCCTTCCGTCTTCCCCTGCTCGCCCAATTTGCCCACCTTCAGGTATTCCTCGTCCGGAGTCTCTTAGCTGTTCTGTGTGATGAACAGAGTCCTTTGTTGGGTTACAAATGTTCCATTTGTGGTAAGATCGGAGGAGAACTCAAGAACTCCACCTCGTTACCACCATTCCTATGATGTCAAGCATATAATTTTTTAAAAGACTGTTTTCCTTTGTATAGATTTTCACATGTAGAAGTACTAGTTCCAAAAACTACATGTATTTACCCCCTATTATATATTGCTGATTCAAAATACTTTTTTACCAATTCTTCATGACATTAGAAATAGATGTGTATTGTTTTAAACCTTATTGACTTTTGCCTTCCAAATAATATTTATTTGTTTGAAACAACACTGTATTGCAGACTGATTTGCAATCTATTTCTAAAAACACTAAAACGTGTTTCAAAAGTGTGTTTACTGATGAGATTTCTTCTTTTATGTATTATTTGGTAATGTTCCCTTCTGATATACTTGTATTTTATGAAATTTATAAGCTTTGCACAATAGGAAGGCTGATAGTTAAAAAAAAAACACCACATATTTACAGAGAGAAATAGGGAAGATTGACCATTTCAACAAATGGACTAAGTATATTGGTTTCTAAATTGCTAATCAATTAACCCAATCCCATATAATAAATAATCCATCTCATGTACATGGATTTTGGATGATAAGAAAATGCCATTAAAGATAGTACTACAAGAATAACATACTAACTAGGATGTTAGCTCCCTGTTACATTTTTCATGTATAAAAGATCATAGACAGTAGAGGATAATAGAGTGGAAATGAAAATGAGGGGAATAACTCCTTTAAAAATTGCCAAAAGTCTTTATTAAGCCCTTCTAAACACCAAGGACAGAGTATGATAAGAAAAATAAATCACTTATGTCAGTAAAATAAATATCATTCTTAATGTATGCTTCTCAAATGCAATATTACTGCCTTTGATATGTAAGAATGTGCTCTCAAAAGAGAAGGAAAGTGACTTATCAAAGAATAATGTGTAAAGCCAAATTGCAGCTAGTTGGCAAGTCAGGATTTTGCATTCATCTGATCTATAAAAATTCTGTCTTTTCTAAAATCATGGTGAAATATATTAAATAATTATGTTATATTGTATTATATCAAAATAGACTTGAATTGTGAGTCTTCTTTTACACCCAATTAAAAAATATTGATTTATTCATCACATATATTGGAGTGACATTGGTTAGTAAAATTATATACGTGTACATTTCTATAATACATCATCTATATATTGCATTGTGTGCTGTACCCCTATATTCATTGCAGCATTATTCACAGTTGCCAAGACATGGAAACAATCAAAGTGTCCTTCAATAGATGATTGGAGAAAGAAGATATGGTACATATACACAATGCGATATTACTTGGCCATACACCCAATTTTTAATATGAACCACAACTAGAAAATCATAGACTGGGAAACCTCAAAAAAGTCTTCCTACTGCTTCAAGAGGATATGAATAGAAACTATTGCTAATTGTTATCCTTATATGCCTATGCTTATAAATTACTAGAAAAGAGGACTGTTATTGTAATAGAGATCTTTAATTTTCTTAAACAGGGAAAAGAGAAATTGATGGCAATGTTTATAGCCCTGTAAATATTACTGACAAAAAATGAACAACCTCTGCATCGATGGCTATGCTGATTATGTTATAGTTGTGAATGAAATTCACCATAGTCAGTAGAATATGACCATTTTCCTCTTGGATCATAGAGCAAGACAGATGAGCAAGCATTTTGCCAGGAAATAAGCTAGTGCATCTGGATGTTGACTGCATTGTCCTAGTATGGAAGTCAATTTGTCTACTTTTCTTTTTCAGTACTTCTATCAAAATCTTTGTTGTTCCATAGTGAAGATAGATTTCATGAAAGGCTTTCACTGAGTTTATGTCTATCCAATGTCCAAGCAACATATTGAAAACTCAAAATTGTAGCCAATCACCCAGATGTTTGGTTTATTTAGTGCAGTATTTTTTAAATAAATGACTTTGCTGATCCCAAAGTAGAAATTTCTGTAAATTTCATAGAAAACATACATACAAAAATAAAAATAATCTATCATCCCTTCTAGTGAGAAAAAAATCACTACTAATGTGTTGATATATTCCCTTTGCTCTTTTACACATGTGATTTTACACATATCAATAATTTTTTTTGCCTTTTTAATCTATATATTTAGATATAAAAGTTAAATAGACTGAAAATTATAATATGCTTCTTACAAAAAAATGCACAGTACTCTTTAATAGTATGAGTGGTCTATAGTTAAGTTCAAGGAGACATAAATAGTCCATATCTATGTAACTTTACTAATAATTGTCACCCCCAATAAACTTTAATTGAAAAAAATAGTCCATACACTTTAGTGAGTAGATGAAAATTTCATATTTATAGCAGTTTCCTCCATTAAAGTCAATGTTAGACATATATTTAGATAATGTTCATGCACGCACGCAGTTCTTATATTAGGATTGATTTTGGCTAATTCTTCAAATTTTGGCTTTTAATCACTTCAGCTATAATAAATCTAACTCCTTTTAATATTGTACCATCATTTAATCAGAATTTTTGGAATCTTGTTTCTAATGGTAGGTCACAAAAATTTGTGTTCAGGTGAATAAAAACTACATTATGCATAATTACCTTAATCATGCATTGGAAGTTAAACATTTTAACATATCCCTAGACATAAATTAGCATCTATGTTTTACACTGTACTCTCATGTCTCATGTATGGATTAATATTCAAACAATTGAGCCGTAACTCTTTTTTCCTGAGTAATGGAAATTACATGAGTGTCTTATAAACTGAAATTGGAAGGGAGTTTTGATATGTGAATTATCGCAACTTAAATGTGTGTGTGTGTTTCCAAATAGTTGCCTTTGAGACTTTTTGTATCACTAGATGAACCAGGAAAATTATTTTTTGGTGACATATTAAAATGACTCTATTCTTTAATTGAAAGAATAGAGTGAAAGAAAGGAGAAATAAAATAAAGGCAAAGTAATATTAATACAGACTAAGTTATCTGGTATGAGAGCCAAATTCATCTGCGAACTGAGCCCCACAATTAGACAGAATTACGTACTTGCTCCCTGGCAACTTTGGAGTAGAGACCTCAAACCTGCAGGATGCATCCTGGGAATATTAATGATGTGATGTAAGAAAGAATTCCTGCTCAGGCATACAGCTTGGTGGTCCCCAAAAGAAAACCGCAGAACTGATTTGAATATAAGCAATTATTTCCTCTCAAATAAACCAATAATTTAAAATTCTCCATCATGAACCTTGATGAGAGAATGATTAAAATGATAGAAGTCAGGAGTGCTCCACCAGTGAAATATTCTCCACTGTCAAGAAATGTGTGAGTAAGCATTCTCCCAACAAACATATAAAGACATACATCAACACTATTTAACATGAACATATTTTATTTGTATTAAAACTTTTAAAAATAGCATTGTAAAACCAAAGTTCCTTTAAAAGGATGGAGTCATAATTCAATTAACCAATTCCCCCATAATGTTGATGGTTTTGGAAGATAACCGGTTTTCAACTGCATTTATTTTTCTCTTTCAGTAGATATTTTCTAGTTATATAGTAATTCTTGGCAGAGCCACTTACCTAATGTGCCTTATACTCACTTTCTTTGCTGTCTAGGTAGATACTCTAGTGAAACAAAATTAAACATTTTCTCCAGAATAATGAAGCAGTTGAAATTACGCATTCTTCAGTTTCATAATCCTTTAAATCTAAGGCCATTATATTTTTTTATCTCCTTTTAAGATACTACTTCTGTATTCCTTTGAAAAAGCATCTTGATTCTCATTTTAGTTATTTATGATTTAAATTTGCATACTGTCTTTCTTCTGAAAATATTATGGCATTGAGTAAAATCACTTTCAACTTTCATTAAACATCTGCCACAATTCAGTGCTAAAAAAGCAGCATAAAAGCTTTATGACAATGATCGAAGAAATATGATGAGGAAAATAAAATAAAATAGTAACAAGTAATTTATTATACCATTATTCAGAGCCCTATGACCCAGCTTCAAAAAATTTCTAATTTTACTTTAAATGTATTAATTGCACAAAATCCATTTTATGGACAAATAGTTAATTTGTGAACATGATGTACAACTTCTTACCTCAGCAAATTTGTTAAATCCTTTATTTAAAATGCTTATCCATTTGCATTCTAAGATTCATCTTTCAGTATTAAGATAAAAACATACATTGGCTAGGCAGACAAGTGCGGATACAGTATTTTGAATCTCTATGAATACCTCCATTAACAGATATTGAGCAATTTGGCTAACATAATGAGATACTTATGGACAACAATTACAAAAAGTTGAGTGAAAAATATTAATCAAAAGCAAGAAGATGTGTGGCAAGAGTTACTATTTGGGAGAAACAGGAGGAAAGGCCAAGGTAATTCTACATTTCTGACAGCAAGAGAGCTCTAAAATATTATTGTTAATAAGCTGTTGCTACCAAACCGAGGGTCACAACTTGAATGGAAATCTCAAAAGAATAATCTGGGAACACAGCCAAAACATAAAGATTTTATCAAGTTCCCATTCACAGGAAAATACAAGAGGACTGTGGAAAAGTCAAAAGAGTCCAGAATGCTCTGTAATGAAATAACTTTCAAATTAATTAAATTAATATCCTTTCAAGTATAAAAACCATACCTGAGAAGAAATTTTTCAGAGTATAAGTTATGTTGAAAAATACCGATTATTGGTTAAGAAAAGAGAAGAAACATTTATTGTAAGATACGAAAGAAAAATGAGCAGGATTACAGGTAGTAAAAGACAAAAAGAAACACAAAACTAGAAAGCATATACAAAATTTAAGCTAATGTTAAATACAAGATAATGTAATTTAAAATGTAATCAATGTATAAATAGAACAATATAAATTATAATTGAAAGATTCAGAAATTAGATATGTTTAAAAAAATTACAGAGACCTGATGCTAAGCAGGAAAAAGTTAGAAATGACAAAAATATTTATTTTGATATTAAAGATTAACCTGGAAAACACAGAGTGAATAAATGCCACAGATAACATCATAAAATAAATAGAAGATGGAAAGGACAAAATAATAAGATTAAGATATTGAGGAAATAATTTTAGAACATGAAAAGGTGATAGTTAAAGTAGACAGGCAGCAAAGGTCCAACATACAGATAACTGGAGTCTCCCTAGGAAATATATCAAGCACTGGAACAGAGCAAATACTGAAATTTATGTTTATATACTCTGGATGAAAATATGACTTGAACCTATATATTAAAATGTCATACCACATAACTAATAAAAATACTTCAGAGCAGCCAATACCAAGACATATTCTAGTATTAAACTTTAAAATCAATCTTTAGAAAGAAAAAAAATAAGATATTTATAAGGGGAAGAAAATAAAATTAACATCAGATTTCTCTACAGCAACACTTTTTGCCTGGAGAGATAATAAAGCAACATTTTAGCTTGCACAATGGAAACTAATTTAGTCACGTTTTTTATAGCCAGGCAAATTGACTTTCAAGTATATTGGCTGCAGACACACTGACACACATGCACAATTCTCAGGGTGTTGTTCTCATGAAGTCAAATAATCATTGAGCTCCAGACAAGTAAAATGAATAATCATCAGCAGGTGGCTTGTGTTGAACACTGAATGTAAATTTACCTATAGAACTCAGCCTAACTTCTGGCCTAAGAATGACGTTGTGTAATGTCATGGTGATATATTTTAATAATATGGCCATAATATAACATAAATTGGTACAGAGTGAAAAGAGTACATGAAAAATAAAATGAGGTTGATGATTTACTGTGTTTACTGAAAAAATTATGTTAGTTTAAAATTGATGCTATGGGTAAAGGAAGAAATCAATATAAAAATACTCATAATATTTAAAGTAGGATATCATTAGATATACCAAAATATATATATATATATATAGATATAGATATTTTATCAGCATGCTATATAATAATCCCCTTTATTTCAAAATACAAGGTACACTTCATGTTCATATATGTATGAAAGTGAAAAAGAGGAAAGAAGATCATATCACATAGCAAAAATTAATTTCTCTCTCTCTCTCTCTCCCTCCTTCCCACTCCCTCCCTCCCTCCTTCCCTGTCTCTCCCTACTCTCTCTAATGGGATTTGGGTTAAATATACTTGTATTTATCTCATGAAATCAACTATTATAAGAAAATGAAAACACTTTGTCCAACAAAAAATCCAATGTTATGCTGTGAGTAAAGAACCCGTAAAAATACTTCTGAAAGGTTGAAAGAGTAGAAATAACAATTCCTACTAGGCAAATTCAAATTAAAAAAATGGAAAGATTAATGTGATATTTCACAAATAGAACTCAAATCATAAAAGGGTAAGAAAGAAACCATGTTATAATGCTAATAATTACAATTGTAAAATTAAATGTAATATATATATAATATATATAATTATATAATTATATAATTAGTTTCAGCTGTACAAAGCAATGTAACAGTTAGACAGTTACACCCTCACAAAGTGATAACACCCCCAATCTACTACCCCTCCGATATAGTATATAGCTGTTACAATACCATTGACTCTATTTCCTATGATGTAGTTTACAAACTGTGAATATATTATGTGTGTGTGTGTGTGTGTGTGTGTGTGTGTGTGTGTGTGTGTATATATATATAATTATAGTTGACATTCAGTATTATTCTACTTCAGCTTCAGGTGTACAGTGCAGTGGCCACACATCTACACAGTCCACGAAGTGATTCCCCTGATCAGTCCAGTGCCCATCTGGCAGCCTACATCATCTTTACAACATTATTGATTATATTCCCCATACTGTATTTCATATCCCTGGGACTATATTGTGACTACTAATCTGTACTTTCTTATCCCTTCACCTTCTCTCCTATCCCCATCTCCTCCCATCTAGCAACTATCAGTTTTGTTTTGTTTTTACCTATATGTCTCTCTAAGTCTTTCTGTTTTATTAGCTCATTATTCTGTTCTTTAGATTCCATGTATAAATGAGATCATATGGTATTTGTCTTTCTCAGTCTGACTCATTTTACTTAGTATAATTTCTAGGTCCATCCATGTTGTTGAAAATGGTAAGATTTCTTTTCTTTTTTTTTTATGGCTGAGTAATATTACATTGTATAACTGTACCACAGTTTCTTTATCCAATAGTCTATCAATGGGCATTTCAGTTGTTTCCATATCTTGGCTATTGCGAATTGCACTGCAATAAACATAGGAGTGCATATGCTGGGGGTGCCAAAAAATGTATACACATGACGTGTATATACACTCTAAGAAAGGAAAAAAATGTATTAAAAGTGTATTAAAAGTGTTTTAATGTATTAAAAGTGTATTAAAAATGTATTAAAATGTATTAAAAGTGTTTTAAATATATATGCCAATAACATAGGGGTGCATATGCTGGGGGTGCCAAAAAATGTATACACGTGACATGCGTATATACACATGACATATATATTAAAAACACTTTTAATACAGTTTTTTCCCCTTTCTTAGAGTGTATATACATTTTTTGGCACCCTCTGTATTTTTTTGAGTTAGTGTTTTGGACTTATTTTGATAGATACCCAGGAATGGAATTGCTGGGTCATAAGGTTGTTCCATTTTCAATTTTTGAGGTACCTCCATACTGTTTTCCATAGTGGCTGCACCAATCTGTAATCCCACCAACAGTGCATGAGGGTTCCCTTTTCTCCACATCCTCCTCAGCACTTGTTGTTTGTTGATTTATTCATGATAGCCATTTGAACCCGGGAGGGGGGTGGGAGGTGGGGTGATATCTCATTGTCGTTTTTATTTGCATTTCTCTAATTATTAGTAATTTTGAGCATTTTTTCATGTCTGTTGCCCATTTGTCTGTCCTCTTTAAAGAAATATCTCTTTATCCCCTCTGCTATTTTTAATTTTTTTGTTTGTTTTCATTTTTGGTGTTGAGTTGTATGAGTTAATTTTTATACATTTTGGATATTAACCCCTTATCAGATGTATCATTGGCAAATATCTTCTCCCATTCAGTATTATGTTTTTTGTTTTATTGATGGTTTCCTTTATGGTGAAAACCTTTTTAATTTGATGTTGTCCCACATGCTTACTTTTTCTTTTGCTTCCCTTGCCCAAGGGGATAGATCAGTAAAAATATTACTAAGGGTAATGTCTGTGAATTTACTTCCTGTAGTTTCTTCTAGGAGTTTTATGATTTTGAATCTTACATTTAAGTCTTTAATCCATTTTTAATTTCTTCTTGTATATGGTCTAAGGAGGGGTCCAGTTTTATTCTTTTGCATGTGTCTGTTCAGTTTTCCCAGCACCATTAATTAAATAGACTGTCTTTACCCCAATGTAAATTCTAAAATACTTAGGAATAAATTTAACCAAGGAAATAAAAGACCAGTACTCAGCAAATTATAACACATTGAAGAGAGAAACTAAAGAAGATGCAAATAAATGGAAACATACCATGCTCATGGATAGGAATATTAATCTAGTTAAAATGCTCATACTGCCTAAGGCAATAGATTCAACTCAATCCCTATCAAATTACCAGTGATATTTTTTACAGAAATAGAATAAATAAATAATCCTAAAATTTATACAGAACCGTAAAAGACACTGAATAGCCACAACGATCTTGAGAAATAAGAACAAAGTGGGAGGTATAACACTATCCAGTATCAAGTCATTCTGCAAAGTTATAGTAATCAAAACAGCATGGCATTGGCATTAAAACAGACATATAGATCAATGGAACAGAACAGAGAGCCCAGAAATAAATCTAGCCTATATGGTCACTTAATCTATGACAACAGAATATATATTAATATTTATGTAAATAGAAACAAAGCAAACTTTCATGAAGGACAAACAACAGAAGATCAAGGTGAAATTGAATTACATTTATACTGCGAGATCTTAAAACCTCTTTCAAATTTTTAACACATATCTTTTTAACACAGGTCAAATGCATAAAAGTATGTAGAAGACCTAGTTTCTTAAGATTAGAGTTTATATCTTTGATTTTAAATGATTCTTCCAGTCCAATATAAGCATAAAACATGTAACATTCCCTATGAGCACTGATTTTCCTGTATCCCACATAATTTGATAAGTCTTTTTATTATTATACACTACAAATATGACTTTATTTCACTACTAAGCCATAAGTTTGTCCCTATTTTTATTAATTTTCAAATATATAGAGATTTTAGATATAGTTTACCAATTTCTAATTTAATTCAATTGTAATAAGAGAATATATTTTGTATGAGTTCAGTCATTTTAAATTGACACTTTTTTATGTCTCAAGATGTGATCTAGCATACCATCTGTGTCATCTTGTATAAACTGATTCTTGAGTTAAAATATATATAAATGTAATTTTACACTATAATTGTTTTAATTATATACTATGACTGAACTTACATTTTATCTCCTCCTGCTTGTATCTTTTTTTTCCCCCCATCTGTTATTGTTACTACTTTATTGCTCTGTTTTGGTACTGATTGAAATTGTTTTAGTATTCCATTTTTATATCCCCCAATGCCATTTTACCTCTACCTCTTTATATTATCTCAGTTTTCTCTTTAACAAGTAAAACAATCATGGTTATCTTATCCTATTCTATCCTGAATTAATATTATATTGATTTATAGACATTATAAGAAACTTAAATAGCATTACTAAACTCTATCCCATATATTGGGTTGTTTCCATATATTATGACACTATTGGTATATTTTTGTATCTATTATGAACTTCAAAATATATTTTATTTTAGTTAGTTAAAATAAATAATATATTATATTCACATATATTTTTCCCTTTCCCAGTGTTCTTCATTATTTTCTTTAGATTGAATTTTTACCCGGTAAGAATTTTCCTCAGTCTGAAAAACTCGCTTTATCATTTTCAAAGTGCGTATTTGATAATTTCAAAATATGCCTGCTTTTTTATCTTTTTACCGTATTTTATCTTGATCATTGTTCACATTGTCCTTATTTTTCACAATTTGTGATATACCTGTTTTTGTTTTTGTTTTTTTTCACTAAAAGAGAGATGGTGTATGTGTGTGTGTGTGTGTATATATATATATATATATATATATATATATATATATATATATATATATATATATATATATAGCTCTAGATTGATTGTATCCTCCTATAATCCATAGGTTATCAGAATGGTGACCCCTGATCTTCATGTAATTAAGAAATGACTTGAGAATGGGTTGGATTTTCTAGGCTCATTACATTCTTCCTTCATTTCGACTCTGGGTATAATGCAGCATGGTACCAACTGAATGCCTGAGTTGTTTTCTGGTCCCGAACTTCCCCCCCACCCCCCTTTAACATTGCTCTACTACTCTGTGGTTTTCAATTGCGTTTCCTTGCTACTTGTCTTTCTAGCTTACCCGTACTAAATATGTCAAAGGGACCACCACGTTGCCATCTGGGTCTCTCAAATGTCGGTGGCTATGGCAGCTCTGAATTCTGATTTTATCTCCATGTGTTAATAAAACTTCTGGAATCTGTCCAGTCTTCCCTTCTTCTTATGGTAGTAGTACTATTTAGCATAGTCCCACTGCTAAAGATAATCAAATAGCTTGAGAGGAAAACTTCATATCAGTGTGAATGGATCAAACCCGTCCAAGGTAAGGTAAGGTAAAACAATGAGAATTAAAGTGAAGTTGTTCAAGGTAAAGGTATCACCTCGCTTGATATAAGGTGGTGATGGAAATGAAGAATACATGTTGGTGGAAGATATAGTTGAAACTTTTAGGGGATTTGGTCATGGGTGAGGGGATAATAAAGAGGGACGTATAAAAGATGACTTTTGGCTTGCACATCATGAAGGATGCTTTGGACATCGCTGATAAACAGACTACTGCAGAGGATAAGATTTGAAGGAAGACAATGAATTCCATTTTAATTGTAAAATTTGAGATCGCTAAGAAAGATAAAAAAAGGACTATTAAGTAGTTAGTTCAAAATATCAAAAATCTCCTTGGAGCTTTAAGGAGAATTTTGAACTGGAGATATATAGGTGATAAAATGAACTAGAGACAGAATGATAAGAGTGGGACAAAAAGACCCTTGGTCAAGGCTCGATGAATTTGAATATTTAATGACGTTAGATAGGATGAGTCCAAAAAGGAGAATGAAAGGAAAGAGCCCCCAGAGAAGGAGAACTTGTGCCACTGAGGTCAGGACAAGCAAATATTTCAATATAGGGGAAATGACATCTGGTATTAAATGCTTCTGAGTAATTAAGTTAATTTTTGTTTGTTTTTGATAATTGTGTATAACAAATACTCTCCTACTTATGACAGAGTTATAGGGAGAACCAATGAGAAAAGGTATGTAAAATAAATCTCTAACCCACCATACGCCATATTAATGTTTATTATTATGTAAAGGATGAGGCAAGGGAAGTTACATTAGATCCCTTTCATTTTTGCAAGTCTAAAGGATAGAGCATATGAAATGCCAAAGAAGAACTCTAGTCCACTAGAATTTTATGTGAAAAATAATTCAATTATGAACTAGATCAAGTATGAATTGAGATTGGGAAGAATTATTAAGAGATTGTTTGGATTTAGAGGATAGAGAATTGGGTTGGGGGCTGTAGTATGATCTTCAGGTTTCTGTTGAACAAAGTGTAGTAGAGAATGAAAGGCTGGTAACAATGAAGAGATGGAAAAAGAGAAAACATTCTTACTGTACAGGGCACTGCCAATAATTCAAAAGCAAAGATGCAAACAGGTAAAGAAAATTACAGACAATCACAACTAGTGAATTTCTAAATAACTAAGCACTAATCTTATGCTCCAGAATACTGGATAAATGTACAAGAATCTGGGTGTCAGTGGGTGTGAAGTATAATCTGGAGGAAAGGACATCTATCAGTAGAGATTGTGTTTTATCCAGTTTTGCTAATCATGACATGGAAAGCTTTATGATAGTGGAAAAAATAGCAAAATGTGAATATAACAAATCACTTTCCTATGTCATGTATAAGCCTATGCATTACAATGACATTCTTCACCAGTTACAAATTTGTCTATGTAACACAGAAAAAAGAAATGAATAACATTGAATTATATTTCTAAGCAAACACATTTAGAAAATATGAGCATCAAAATAACTGTGATACATCTGCAATGCAGTTTTTTTTCCCCCTGCAATTTGCCTATCCTGAGTGAAATTTCTTTCCTATGTTTATATTAGCTCACTCTAATGCCTTATGGCAAAAAAACAACAACAACAAACAAACAAAAATGCTAGCAAAACAATACCACATATAATATTTGCACTTATTTGAAAATACTTTTCTGGAAGCTGTGCTGACATATTAAAATTCATTTTGGTTAAAATCCAGCACTGTGCTTTAAAACTAAATCCAAAGCTTAGATTTCTGTTCCAAATTATTTTTGTGTGTATATAGGTAATATAATTTTAATTACTTTTGCTAATTTTATCTTCTGTTGCTGATTAAAGCAGAAATAAAATTCTTATGTTTACAAAAACACATAAAATGGAAAGTATAATTGATACTTATTCAAATATTATTAAATGGGAAATAGTCACTTATTAAATTCAAAGAGGGGATGCATTTTGACATCTCTTGCACATAAGTCACTTGCACCTGGCTTCTACCTTTTTCCTTACAGATTCATCTATAAGTGTTTCCATTTTCTGTCATTGACTTTCACCCTTGAGGCCTCAGGCTGATAGACATATAGACATGCTCACACAAACATAACCACTCATGAAATAGAGACTGATTTGGAACCTCAAATAAACGAATAAAGGTATTTTCCATAGGGACTATGTAAGGTTCATTTTTATTGGAATTTTTCTCAAGAAAAAAATATGTAGTACACTTCTCAGAAAGCAGCCAAATAATTAAGCCTGTAAAGAAAAGGAGGCAAATTTCTTATTGCCATTAATAGCACATATTTTTAATAAGTCTAAATTCTGAACATATATGTGCCCTAAATTTCTGTTTTCAGAAATAAATGTGATCAATAATGTATGGAAAATTCTAAGAGCAAAATCACATTAGTTGTATTTTAAAGTGTTTGTAATTACTAGCAATTGATAGGTTAAGAACCCTAAACACATACTCCAATGATAAAAACATATTTTTCCAGTGTCATATGTCCATGAATGACCCGTAACACAGTGATAATAAAAACGGGATCAAGCATTACTATTATTTTATTTTATTTTTCTTCATCAGCATTTATACTGATTTAAATAATATTTTATTTTCCAGAATTCATTTAAGAATACATCTATAATTGATTACTTCTATGTTTGTCAGATTCTGGTAGCTCTAAATTATAGTATAATTGATTTTTTATAAATTCCTCATAAGATTAGTCATTATGTCAAAACATTATTTGTACCAATTGATTTTACTCTGTATTATGAAATGTTTCTAATACACTATGATCTAACCCAGAAAATTAAAAGATCCTTGACTTCCATTAGTAATCTGTTTGCAAGCATTATTTTTAAGTTATCAATATACTGTTAATGAAAAGGAGCAGTAGAAGTTTACTGAGTTCATCATAAATTGTACAGTTCTTTCTTTAGCTACACGAGAGGTTTGCACTTCCACTTGGAGCCAGTAAAGTGGCTTGAATTAGCGAATTAAATATTAATGTAAGTGTGGCATGTTGCTTGCAAGTGGAGTCATTTAATTGTCATTGCAACCCATTTTAGTGATCTCTTCCCCCTGTACATGTAATCATGGAATCCTGTTTCCTAAATAAACAGGAAGAACAGAGATCCTTAATGATCTTCAACGGGCATATAGTGAAATATAACACGGAAGTTAAATCATGGAAGTTATTGCTGCAAACAGAGTTATGATGAATGACATGGAAGTCTAACAGAAAACAGTAGTTTGCTAACTATACTCTTATCTGGTGAAACAATTTCTGAGACAGAACTAATATTAATAATCATAAAGATCATGATATGTAGTCAAGTGATATAATCTTATTTGATTTGGTTCAACTTAGACAATTTTTTATCCATATGTGACGGATTAGTGAACAAGATATTTAATTGAATGTGAGACAGTCATAATATTAAAATAATCCAGATTCATGAGAAATTGTTTTCTAAGATCTTTTTTTTTAAATTAAATTTATTGGGGTGACAATGATAAGTAAAATTACTACATAGGTTTCAAGTGTACAATTCTGTAATACATCAACTATATATCACATTGTGTGTTCACCACCCAGAGTCAGTTCTCTTCCATTACCGTGTATTTGACCCCCTTTACCCTCATGTATCCCCCCCCTTCCTCCTTTACCCTATGGTTACCACTAAACTATTGTCTGCGTCTATGAATTTTTGTTTGTTCATTTGTTTGTCTTGTTCCTTTGTTGCTTTCAGTTTTATATCCCTCATATCAGTGAAGTCATATGGTTCTTGATTTTTTCTCTTTGACTTATATCGCTTAGCATAATAATCTCAAGATTCATCCATGTTGTCCATCCAAATGACAGTATTTCATCTTTTTGTATGGCAGAGTAGTACTCCATTGTGTATATATAAAACATCTTCTTTATCCAATCATTTATCCAAGGATTCTGGTTGTTTCCTTGTCTTGGCCACCGTAAATAAAGCGGCAATGAACATCAGAGCAGATATATCTTTACAGATAAATGTTTTCACATTTTTTTGGTAGATACCCAGGAAAGGGATTGCTGGGTCATGTGGTAATTCTATTCTTAATTTTTTGAAGAATCTCCACACTGCCTTTCATAGCGGTTGCACCAATCTGTGTTCCCACCAACAATGTATGAGGGTTCCTTTTTTTCCACAGGCTCTCCAACATTTGTTATTATTTGTCTTGTTGAGGATAGCCATTCTACCTGGTGTGAAGTGGTAGAATTTGCATATCTCTGATGATTAGTCTTTTTGAGCATCTTTTCATATGTCTATTGGCCACCTGTATATCCTTTGGAGAACTGTCTCTTCAGGTCCTCTGCCCATTTTTCAACTGGGTTGTTGTTTTTTTGTTGTTGTTGTTGTTGAGTTGTATAAGTTCCTTATATATTTTAGCTATTAGCCCCTTAAAGGAGGCATTGTTTGCACATATCTTTTCCCATTCGGTCGGTTGACTCTTTGTTTTTCCCGTGGTTTCTTTTGCAGTGCAGAAGCTTTTTAGTTTGATATAGTTCCATTCATTATTTATTTTAGCTTTTACTTCTCTTGCCTTTGAGGTCAAATTCATCAAATGCTCTTTGAACCCAAAGTCCATAAGTTTAGTTCCTATGTTTTCTTCTATGTAGTTTATTGTTACAAGTCTTATTTTAGGTCTTTGATCTATTTTGAATTAATTTTAGCACATGGTGACAGCAGTTTAATTTCATTCTTTTGCCGGTGGCTTTCTGATTGTTCCAGCACCGTTTATTGAAGAGGCTTTCTTTTCTATATTGTATGTTTTTGGCTCCTTTGTAGAAAATTATTTGCCCATATTTATGTGGGTTTATTTTGGGGTTTTCAATTCTATTCCATTGGTCTATGTGTCTGTTTTTCTGCCAATATCATACTATTTTGATTATTGCTGCTCTGTAGTACTAACTGAAGTCAAGGAGTGTGATACCTCCAGCCTTTTATCTTAGGAGTCTGGCTATTCGGGGTCTTTTGTGATTCTATAAAAATCTGATGATTGTTTTGTTCTATTAACTAAAAATAAAGTGCCATTGGAATTTTGTTGGGGATTGCATTAAATCTGTGTATTGCTTTGGGTAATATGGCCACAGAATGCTTTTCTATTTCTTTGTGCCTTCTTTGGTTTCTTTTAAAAATGTCTTATAATATCAGGTGGATAGATCCTTCACATCCTCTGTTAAGTTTCTTTCTAGGTATTTTATTCTCTTTGTTGAGATTGCAAAAGGAGTTGTTTTATTTTATTTTATTTTATTTTATTTTATTTTTTTCCTGAAATTTCATTGTTAGTATATAGGAATGCAAGGGATTTTTGTATGTTGATTATGTAGGTGGCAACTTTACAGTATTCATTTATTATTTGTAATAGCTTTTTGGTGGAGCCTTTAGGGTTTTCTGTACAAAGCATCATGTCATCTGCAAAATTTGACAATTTAAATTCTTCTGCAAAATTTGACAATTTAATTCCCAATTCTGATGCCTTTATTTCTTTCTCTTGCCTGATTGCTCTGGCTAGGACTTCCAATACTGTGTTGAATATAAGGGGTGATAGGGGATAATGCTGTCTTGTTCCTGAATGTAGAGTGAAATGCTTCATTCAGTTTTTCACTGTTAATTATATTAGCTGAGGGTTTGTCATATATGACCTTTATTATGTTAAGGTATTTTCCTTCTATATCCATTTTATGAACTGTTTTAATCATAAATTGATATTGTATCTTGTCAAATGCTTGTTCTGCATCTATTGATATAATTATATGATTTTTATCTTTTATTTATGTGGTTTATCATATTGATCGATGTCTGTATGTTGAGTCATCCTTGTGCCCCTGGGATGAACCCCACTTGATCATGATGTATAATCTTTTTAATGCATTGATGTATTTGATTTGTTATAATTACGTTTAGGATTTTTGCATCTGCATTCATCAGAGATATTTTTGTGTTATCATTACCAGATTTTGGTATCAGGGTAATGTTGGCCTCATAAAATGAATTAGGGAGTACTGCCTCTTCTTCAATTTTTTTGGAAGAGTTTGAGGAGGACAGTTGTTAGGTCCTCTTTGAGTGTTTGGTAGAATTCACTAGTGAAACCATCTGGTCCTGGCGTTTTCTTTTAGGAAGGATTGGGATGACTGATTAAATTTCCTTACTGTTGATAGGTCTATTTAGATTTTCCAGTTCTTCATGGTTCACCCTAGGAAGGCTATATGTTTCTAAGAACTTGTCCATTTCTTCCAGGTTATTGAATTTGGTATCATATAGTCCTTCATAGTATTCTTGGATGATCCTTTGTATTTCTGTGCTACCCATGGTAACTTCTCTTTCATTTCTGATTTTGTTTATTTCCATCTTTTCTCTTTTTATGTTAGTGAATTTAGCCAAAGGTTTGTCAATTTAATTACTTTTTTCAAAGAACCAGCTTTTTGTTGTATTAACTTTTTCTATTGGTTTTTTGTTCTCTATTTCATTTAGAGCTCTGATATTTATTATTTTCTTCCATCTGCTGACTTTGGGTTTCATTTCTTCTTCTTTTTCTAGTTCTTCAAGGTGTAATGTGAGATTGTTTATCTGGGATTTTTCTTTTTCCTTGAGATAGGCCTGTAGTAATATGAATTTCCCTCTTATTACTGCTTTTGCTGCATCCCCAAAGTTTTGGTAGGATGTGTTTTCGTTTCCATTTGTTTCTATGTATCTTTTGATCTCTCCTCTTATTTCCTCTTTGACCCAGTCGTTCTTTAAAAGCATGTTGTTTAATTGCCACGTGTTTGTGGTTTTTCCTGTTATCTTTTGACAGTTCATACCCAGTTTCAAAGCCTTGTGATCAGAGAGTACGCTTGGTATGATTGCAATCTTCTTAAATTTGCTAAGGCTAGTTTTGTGTCCCAACATATGGGCTATTTTTGAGAATGTTCCACGCACACTAGAAAAGAATGTATAGTCTGATGTTCTAGGATGAAGGGCTCTGTAAATGTCAATTATGTCTATTTGTTCTAATATATCATTTAAGGCTGGTATTTCCTTATTGATTTTCTGTTTGTGTGATCTATTCATACCTATCAATGATGTATTTAGGTCCTCTACTATTAAGTGTGTTTTGGTCAATTTCTCCCTTTTGTGCTATTAGTAATTGCTTTATATATTTTGGTGCTCTCTGATTGAGGGCATATGTATTGATAAGTATTATGTTTTCTTGTTGTATTGTCCCCTTTATCATTATGAAATGTCCATCTTTGTCTCTTGTTACCTTTTTTTATCCTGAAGTATGGCTAAATACCTTTTTCTCTGGATACCATTTGTTTGGAGAATCAATTTCCACCCTTTCACGTTGAGTCTGTATTTGTCCTTGTAGCTGAGATGTGTCTCTTGGTGCCAGCATATGTTTGGGTTTTATTTTTTGATCCAGTCTGCTCCTCTGTGCCTTGTTATTGGTGAGTTCACTCCATTTACAATTAGGGTGAGTATTGCTATATGAGGATTTCCTGTATCTATTTTATCTTTTTTTTTCTGGTATCTCAGTGTCTTCATTGGTTCTTTGCCTTTTTGTTGCTGTCTGTTATTTTAGTGTGGTGATATTTTATGATTTTTCCCTCTGTTTTTATCTTTTTTTTTTATGTTATATATCTCAGTTCTGGATTTTTTTTTTTTTTTTTTTTTGAGTGGTTACCATCTAATTTATGTGAAAATGTTTCATATATATACAGTAGTCCTTTTACTTCAGCATGCTTATCTCCATTCCCCTTTGTGGATTCAGACCTTTCGCTCTCCCCTTTTATCTTTTTGTTGTCACAAATGATCCTTACGTATGCTGTGAATTGATTTCTGAGTTGCAGTAGCAAGTTGTCTTTTTCTTCTTTTTCTCTTGTTTTTCTTCTTTTTTTTTATGTTTTTTCTTCTTTACCCTTTATGTTATGTTTAAGTCTGCAGTGCTCCTATTTTGTGTAGGGGTTGCCATTTCCTGCTTTTGTCTGATCATAATACTGCTTATGGTTTTGTATTTTTTTGATTTTTTGTTTCAGGTCAAATAGCCTCCTTCATTATTTCTTGTAATGCATGTCGTGTGTTAGAAAATAACCTCAGCTTCTGTAAGTCTGGAAAGGTCTTTATGCCTCCTTCATATCTAAAATGATGCATTTGCTGGATGTATTATTCTTGGCTCATAATTTCTCTCTTTCAGTAGTTTGAATACTTGATTCCACTCCATCCTGGCTTGTAGAGTTTCTGCTGAAAACTCTAATAATGATCTAATGGGCTTTTCTTTGTAGGTTACCAGCTTCTTTTCCCTGGCTCCCTTGAATATTCTTTCTTTGTTGTTAATTTTTGACAGCTTCAATACAATGTGCCTTGGAGAAGGCCTGTTGTGATTGAGGTAACTAGGTATTCCAGTTACTTCTTGCATTCGGGGATCCAGTTCTTTCCACAAGTTTGGGAATTTCTCATTGACTATTTGTTTGAATATACTCTGTGTTCCTTTCTCCCTTTATTCTCCTTCTGGTACACCCATTAATCTTATGTTGCTCTTCTGAGGGAGTCAGAAAGTTCTTGTAGAGTTCTTTCATTTCTTTCAACTCTCAAGTCTCTCTCTTCTTCCATCTGTGTCATTTCCAAATTTCTATCTTCAATGCCATTAATTCTTTCCTCTGTCTTATCAGCTCTACTACCAAAGCTGGCTATTTCATTCTTCATTTCTTTTATTGAGTTCTTCATCTCCAGAATTTCTATCTGGTTCTTTTTTTAAAAATGTAAATCTCTTTAGTAAAATATTTATTTTATTCTTTGATTGTGTTTATGAGTTCATTAAACTGCCTGTCTGTGTTTTCATGAATCTTGTTTTTTCAGAACTGCAATCTTGAATTCTCTGTCATTTAAGTCGCTATTTCCATGTCTTTAAGTTCATTTTCTGGAGAGTTTTCATTTTCTTTCTGAACTGGCTTGTTACCTTGGTTATTCATGGCAATTAATTTATTATTATTTCTCTTCCAATTCATCTACAAGAGTGGGTTGTACAGTAGGTTGATAGAAAGAGGTCTTTTTTTTTTTTTTTGCTTTCCAGTAGGTGTTGCTGGAATGTTTTATTTTCTCTCCTGCTGCAGCTTTTTATTTTCTCTCACACTGTAGCATTATATTTTCTTTTGCACTTTTCCAGCTTCTAACGCAATGGGGTTTCCCTGGAAAGTGGGCTTCTCCTCTGTGAACAGGTCATCTGGGTCTGAGGGCCTGGCCTCCATGGGAGGATGTGGAGGGTGATAGATTCTGAGCTTCTGAAATCCCAGTGCTACCCCTGCAGCCTGAAGCAGAGTCTGTGTGTCTCTGCAGCTCTGGGTGCCCCAATAGGGATCCGCCCAGGAAGGTGGGGGTTGGATGGGCTGAGAGAGACGGCTGGTGCTTTTGTGACTCTGAGCAATGGCGACTACCAGCCCCCTATAGTTCCTTAGGAAAATTTTAGATGTAATATATGCATATGATCCAACATGCAATCCACCAAAACTAAATATATTTTGAAAAGGATTTGGCCAGTATATTGTACCATATGTTTTATAAAATATTTCTCTATGGTTAGACATAATTCTTCCCATGGATAGGCTTATACTTTGCTTAGATATAAAGGGTACCAAAAAACATGTCTTTTTTGAATGCTAAAGTTTTAGTAGTTCAAAGGAAACTGGTTCTAGAAATTTTATTAAATGTAGGATGAACACTTAATATAAAAAGAGCATTGCCAGTTTATTCATGTTAATAGGTATAATTATCAATAATACTCTTTTCAGTCTCAAAATCACCACAGTTCAAACAATAAATTATATAGTCACACTACTAAAATGTGTGGTTCCTGCATAAAGTTTATTATAGGAAGTGAAATGAATGCTGAGATTTTCAAAAAATATTTAAAATTAGATATACAGACTATATTCATATCCCACCATATTGTGTTTCCCTGAAAATAAGACCTAACTGGAAAATAAGCCCTAGCATGATTTTTCAGGATTACATACCCTGAACATAAGCCCTAATGCGTCTTTTGGAGCAAAACTTAATATAAGACCTGGTCTTATTTTCGGGGAAACATGGTAATGTAATCTCCATGAAAGCAGAGCATTAATGCTCTATAATTAACACTATTTATGATGTCTAATAATTAATGAGCGCTCAAAAATATTTATGGATTCATGGGTGATAACACTAGATGAAATGGGTAATGTATTAACAGCAGATTTAAGGTTCAAAAAGATTTTAATATATGGAAATTAGTCGACTGAGACCAAAATTATGTGAATAAAAATCCTGAATTTTTTTTCAAAAATTGTCTTTCAAAAACATGACAAATGTTTTTTATATGTAAAAACATACCACGAATTTTAAATATGTATTGATTCATTTACTAACTTCTTCGAAAACATGATGATTTTGCAAGTAAAAGAAAATAGGATGATTTATATTATAATTTACATAATATTAACTTGTATTGCCCAGGAAGAAAAATATCCTACTCTATGCTGCACTGAATGCATGTCTACTTTATTGTTTAGCTCAGACATTTAATGATTTAGAAGATGAGAGCCTCTGAGATTGTAGGGGATATTATTAAACCAGCTTAGCATTTGCTAAGGGAATTGGGACTGTTTAGCATGGAGAAGAGAATACTTAACAGGTTATAATAATTGTTTGCAAATATTTGTAATACTGTAATATATAGAAGAGTGTTCAGATTTTGTTTATCTCCAGAGGGCAGAAATAAGACCAAACCAATAAGTGAAAGTTTTGAGAAGGCAATTTTTGGCTCTACATTAGAAGAATTTGCCAGAAATTTGAACTGTTTAACAGTGAAATGAGCTGATTCAGAAAGTATGGAATGCCATGTTAGAGATGTCCATCTTTCTGGAATAAAAGTTAGTTCCCCCTTGGCAGGAGAGGTTGGACATTTAAGATCATTTACAACCTTCAAATTCCATGTATTTATCATATCATTACATCATACTGAAAAATATTAGGTGAACGAATTATGCATCTACTGATATGATTAAAACAACAATTAGAATACCTAGACCATTCAAACCAAAGTGTACATTCAGTGTATTAGAGGAATAACTACAATTATGACAGAATTGTCCATGTTCTGATCTCCAGTAGAATAGCTGGAATGCCAAAACCTCAATGTTTATCTTTCTCTGGCAGGATCATGAGGAGTGGTTTACAACTTTTCTTTGAGGGCCATTTTACCTGTCTTTTCTCATCTGTCACAATGATGTCACAATAATAATACCATTTCTTCCAAATTAGTAGAGAGCGGGGTGCTCCTTCCATTATTTGTCTTGCCCAGTTATCTTTTTTTAGACAGGGAATTTTCTCACTACTTTGTGAAAACTTTCTCATCATTATCAAGTAAGTGATAGAAATCAAACCTTAATGATGACACCATTGTATTTCCATGTTACTCTTACTCTGAGGGAGAAGGGCATTCTTCCACATTTTCCTTTTTCTTTTTTTTTCACATTGACATAATATTCTTGACTTTCTTTTACTTTTACAAGATTCACAGTGATTTATGTCCTAGTTTTTAAATTAACTTGCTCTTTCAGTCTGAAACATTTTTCTGTAATTCAGAAATTAATGTTTCCCTTAAGGATGGTTTGCAAGACTACATGTAGGGTAATACTACATTAAGGAAAAATATAAAAACTTCCCTTGCCAATGGTATTTTTTTCCATCTGCACACTTCAAGAAGAAGGGAGAAATATTTGTCCTCTCATCTACTTCAAGTTTTCATTCTAACTGTTCCAATTCACCATATCTTTTCCATAAAGTCTTTATTTATTCAGTGAAGATTGCAGAAGACACCTATTGTCTTCTCTTGATCCATCACCCCAGCTGTCTCTTCACAGAAACTACTCACATCGACTACCACATTCACCAAGTTCCAGTGGGGGTGTGGGAGTGGATCGCAGGATTGTAGTCAGGATTGATTCAAGATCAATCAATCTTAATTTGGAGACTATTTTGTGATGAGAAAAGGGAAAAGAGAGGAGAGAAATGGAACAAGAGAGGCAAGTGTGCACCAGGGTTTCAATTTCCTAGTTGTAGTTGTTTCTAAAGTCCACAACATTACTGTGTACATAACCCTAAAATTCAGAAGTTCTAACATATCTTGACAGTATTCAAATAAATTTCCTTTTGTTGATACTAGCGAGAGTGAGATCTCTGGTTACTGAAAAACCAAGAGATTAATGAGTAATATGAAAATGTATGTACTTGGTTAGGCTAGCTTCTGTGATCTCTTCAAGTATTAATTAACCTTGAATTATAGATTTGATAGAATCCCTTACTTCTATCTTGTTACAATTTTTTTTTAATTTTCTTCTTCTGAAACACATATTTTGAGCCAAAATTATATAATTATAACTTAAATTCTGAAATGTTTTAGGAGTTTTAATTTTAATTTAACACTTGAAACTAAAAACATGATGTAAATTTTTATGATTATATATTAGATATACCATCATAAAGAGGACATATGAAATATGTTGGGAAAAATATGTAATTTACATATAAAGTTACATTTTATATTTTAGAGAACTAATATTGCATTTTATTTTGAAATATGTATGTGACATTCAAGAAGTAATAGAATTTGAAATTCCCATCCATTGTAGCTTCAAAAGAAAATTTTTTTATTACATTTGAAATTCACTGGTGGTTTATTCCTCATTCAATATATGTGGACACAAATTTATGAGACATTGTGGGTTTTTAAGGTGCATACATCATCTATAACTTAGTTTCTTAAAAAATCTTGAATCTGAAAAGCAAAAGACAATACTATTATCAATATTTTATACACTCAAAATTGTAGCTCTAATGTCATAATATCAGTGAATACATGTTGCTCTGCATTCAAAATTAACATATAAGCTTATAAAGAATTAATGAACAACAGATAATGGCTAATTTTACTTTAAATTTGTAGCCTTCTATTAAAATCAACAAAAAATAATACCCTGTATAATAGCAATGCGAAATAAAGAAATGCTAAACTCCTCTCCCTTTCTATTATTTGGGTCGGCTTTGTTTTTAAAAGAAATTCTTTCCTGAACCATAGGAAGTGAGAACACAGTAAATGAACAACATGTGTAAAACTTTTGTTACTGACGTTGTCATCTAAAACTGAGAGTAAGTCATTGCCCAATACCTATCAGATTTTTAAAATTAGTTTTAAAACACTTAAAGGTAAATATTAGAAATTATGGTTAAATCGACATGGTAATAAGAGCTACATGTGAGTGAATTTAATGGTGGTAATTGGCTTAATAAGGCAATAATGCCTGAATTCTGTCCAAAATAAGCAAATCTGCCACCCAAACTCCTGAGGGAGGTTCATACACAGGGGGTCACGACAACCAAAATAATACTTTAGTGTTTAACTGAGCTTAGTCCATAATTCCATTTAGATCAGGAAAAAGGTGAGCTGAACCCCACTTCAATGATGTTAATATCTCTCCTAAGGCAGCCTCGAGAGATCCTTGAAATAATAAGAGTTGTAAAGTTTATTTTATCTATTTTCATAGAACTTCCAAAACTGGTGTGTACCTTCCGCTCTCACCAGTCTTATGAGAAGAATGTTGGGCAGTTGCCTGGGACCTGGGTGGGGCAAGGCAGGAGGGAAGGGGGTTGTGGGAACAGACTCTGAAGAGGGAATTTGGCCCAATACCTCCAGTCAGTTGTTTACCTTAGGCCAGCCCAGCAGTCTACAGACTGCTGCCAAATTGACAAGAAAGGATGGAGGCCCCATATAGTCCCATACTTCTCTAGAATTCTGGAGAGAAGAAGTTTAGAAAGATTTCCCCAATTAATTTTATAAATGTCTAAACATCAGTGTTTAGCTCCTTTTTGTGTGTGTGTATGTGTGTGTTTCTAGATCTTTAAACCTCTTTGAATATTACCATTGATGTAAACAGGCCAAGTCAGAGTCCTGTAATTGCACTTATTTAGGTCAACATCTGCTATCTTTGAACAGTACAGTGTGGAACGAAGGAAATGGTAGGGAACATTTTTGACGTAGTCTCAGGACTTCTTGGTGCCTGTGAAACCCATGTAGTTAGTAGGATGTTTTTAGTGAGTCAGACTGTGCCTGCCCGTTTTAGGGAGAAAATAAAGGGAATCGGAAAAACACTGCCCCAACTTTTGATGCCACTTTCCGGATCCTTGTTCTTGCAATTCTGTGACCTTCTCATTGTAGTTCTGGCAAACATGGACTCTACATCTTTTGATTACCCCTCCATGATGTCTCTAGAAGCTTCTGAACAGGTTATAAAAAAGAAACAAACAAAAATAATTTGAACATAAGGCCACATTATACACTATACTGCTAATCATCCTACATTCTCTTTTCCTTCCTAAATTCTTCTCTGCTGTGTTGTCCAAGTAAGCTCACCAATCTCCAAACACCGCCTTTGACAGAGAGAAATGAAAGTTTAAAAATTAAATCATTCTACTCTTATAATCACATCTATTTAAAATTCAAATTCTAAAATGACCTGCCACCCAATATCATCATCATACGCTGGCTCAAATCAGAGGGGTGATATGCAAGAACAGATGTGAGGCCCACAGCTGGTAATGTCACTAAAGCAGTGTACCAGTTCAGAACCACACCCCATCCCCAAACTCTCATAGGTCCTACTTTTCCAAAGTTTTTCAATACACACATGCTGACATTATGAAACGAGCCTTTAATCCAGAGCTACCACAGGGAAGGTCCCAAAATGGTACCTCTCTAAAGTTTATAATTGCAGTATAATCCCTTAATACACTCCTACCTGAGCAAGAATAATGATCCCAAGTTCTAAAATATATTAAATATTATGTAACATATGTTGTCTTTATTAACTCTAAACTTAATGCTATCTGTGAGGAAGAGGTAGAAAGAGAAAATGAGAAACCATAATTCTTTGTTGACAAGGGCCCAGTTTCATTGGTCCATATATGTCTACATAGCATTCTATGATTTTTGTTATAGATTGAATTAGGTAACCCCAAATTCATATGTTGAAGTCCTAACCACCAGTACCTCAGAATGTGACCTTATTTGAAAAAACAGTCATTGCAAGTGTAATTAGTTGAGATGAGGTCATACCGGAGTAAGGTGGGACCCTAGTCTAATATGATTGGTGTTCTTATAAAATGGGGAAATTTGAAGACAGACATGTATGTAAGGAGAACAGAATATGAAGGAAGATAAAGGCATAGATTAGAGTGATGTTTCTATATACTAATAGATACCCAAGATTTCTAGCAAACCACCAAGAGACCAGAATCTTCTTTACAGCTCTCAGAGAAAAAACAATCCTGCTGACACCTTGATCTCAAACTTCTGCCTTTAGAAATATAAGACATTATACTTTTGTTTAAGCCACTCAATGACTGTTAATTTTGTTATAGCAGCCTAGTAAACTAATACAAATATTTTAGCTTATTCATCTGTTTTTAATCATCTAATGAAACTATCAACTATATTAAAGTGGTGAAAATATGCTGCAGTAACAAACAACATAAAAACAGTATATTCTTATAGTAAAGTTTATTTGTTGTTTACACTACCTGTCCATTGAAGATTGGCTGGAGTTCTGCCTCCACTCACTCAGTGAAACAGCTAGTTGGCCATCTGCAATGTGTCCATTTGCTACAGTAGGGAGAAGAGATAATGATAAATCACACTGGTCCTTAATGCTTCCCTCTGAAGGTGGCATATTACCATGCCTTTGGCTAATGAAAGTCACATGACCTCACTAAATTTCAAGAGGGAAGGAAAATCCTACAATATGCTCAAAAGGAGAGGAACCAAATATGTATATTCTAATAACGGACATTTCATTCCAAATCCAATATATTACCAATAGCTTATATCACCACAATCTTGTTTTAGAACATTTCCATTTTCTCAAAAAGGCCCCTTTAACCACATTAGCAGTCAATTCCATTTTCCTTCCCCCCTCCTCTAGCTGAAGCAAATCATGATTTGCTTTCTGTATCTGTAAGATTGCTTTTCTGTACATTTCATATAAATGCAATTATATAATATGCAGTCTAGCTTCAAGTAACTTTATACCTCTGTAAATAAATTATAAAATCTCTATGACAATACACTTCAATTTGTACCTCTCATCTGTTGTGCTATTATTAGCATAAATTTTATTGCTACATCGGTTAAAAACTTCAACACACATTTGTATTTTTTAGGCATTTAAGAATTAGCTATGTTTTAGAGATATTTTTAAAAGGAAAAAAGTCTTATATCAAAATATTTGAAGAATTATTATAATTCAAAATAAGAAAATGTACAACACAATTTAAAAAATGAACAAAAGACTTGAACAAATAGTTACAAAGGAGATGACACAAAACACTTTACAAAAGACAACATAAATGGTCAATAAGGACATAAAATATATATTGAAATTCATTAACAGAGACATTTAAATTAAAACAAAAATTAGTTATGTCTGTACACAGGCTAATTTTTTGTTTTTAAGTGACAAATCCAAGTGTGGGCAAGGATATAGAGAAACTAGAACTCTCATTCCTAAGTGCTGGGAGTATCTTAAAAAGTGATACTTGTATTTGTGATCCTAAGTATTTTGTTTAAATATGTATACCCCCATGAAAATATATGTATGCATACTTACACACACATTTGTACACAAATGTTCATGGCAATATTTTTTCATAATGGCCAACAACTATACCTAATAAACATCAACATGTAAATGGATAACAAATTGAGGTACATGAATATAATGGAATACGTCCCATAAATATAAGAAACTATTGATACATATAAGGTGGGGTCAAATAATATGGTGAAAGTTTAAATAAAAACAATATTACAATAAAAGACACATTGCCAGTAATCCCCCTCAAAATATCCCCCTCACTTCGAACACACTTATCCCATCATTCTTGCCACTTTCTGAAGCAGTTCTGGAAGTCCTCTCTCATGAGTGTTTTTAATTGTGCTGTCCTGGCTGCCTCGATGTCCTGAATTCAAAGCATTTACCTTTCGTGGTCATTTTCACTTTAGGGAAGAACCAGAGGTCACAAGGTGCAAGATCTGGTGAATAAGGTGAATGAGGACACACCGTAATATTTTTATTTGACAGAAATTCCCGTACAAGAAGTGATGTGTGACATGGAGCCTTTCCATTGTGAACAAAACAGATGATGAATGCTGCTGCCGAGTACCATCCAATAAAAAGGCAGGGATCTTCATTAAGGGAAGCAGTGTGTGGAACCTTAGTAACAGTGTGTGACAAGCTTCAACTTGTTCAATGGAGTCAGTTGGGTGAGAGAAGGTGTGTTTTAAAGTGTGTCATAAATCATCCTCCATCATGACAATGCTCTATGTCACACATCACTTCTGGTATACGGCAATTTCTGTCAAATGAAAACATTAGGGTGTATCTTCATCCACCTTATTTACAAGATCTGGCACCATGCAACTTCTGGCTCTTCCCCAAAGTCAAAATGATTCAGGACATTGAGGCAGCCATAACAGTGCAACTAAAGACACTCACAAAAGAGGACTTCCACAACTGTTTCAGAAAGTGGCAAGAACAATGGGATAAGTGTGTTCAAAGTGAGGGGGAGTATTTTGAGGGGGATTAATGACAATGTATCTTTTACTGTAACACATTTTTGTTATTTATCGTATTGTTTGATCACACCTCGTATAGCAATAGGGATGAATCTCGAAAAGATTACTATGAGCTAAAGAAGTCAGACACAAAAAAGATATACTGTGTGAGTCAATTTATAGGAAGGCCTCGTACACACCAAACATATCTAAAGTGATATAAATCAGATCAATTGTTGCCCAAGGTGATGGATATGTCCTACGTCTTGGTTGTATGGTGGTTATATGGGTATATATATATTTGTCACAACACTTTGAACTGTATTAGTTCAAGTGAATGCATTTTATTGTATGTAAAATACATTTCAATAAAATTGATTTTTATCTTTTATCCCTAATCATCCTGTATGACCAATAATCGCAAGCAAGGGATATTTACATTTCCCATCTTTAATGACAGTTAATGTCTATGTGTATTTCACTTTCAACTTAATACAGAGGGTACCAAAAAATGTATACACATTCTAAGAAAGGAAAACTATTAAAATTGTAATACTCAATATATATCGATAAAAAAGATGACTACAAGTCACATTTAACTTCTGCAATTACAAGAGGTGCTCAAAGTAGTTACCATCAGCATCAAGACACTTCTGATTACTGTTTGAGCAGCGTTGCAAAGTGTCCACTTGTATACATTTTTTTGGCACCCCGGTATACATCTATTCTGACTTCAAAAATTTGATATATCTTTTATATAGGAATTTCTTTTCCTTTTCAGTTTAATTTAAACCTAAATGGGCAATACAAGGGAATACAAGGGAACATGTCTTTATCTTGACTATGGTGGTAGATCCATGAACAAACACATGTGATAAAATTGTATAGAACTTAATACACCCCCCTCCACACATACACACACACACACAAAGGAGTACAAGTAAAACTGATGAAATCGAGTAAGATCATTGGGTTTTTATCAGTGTCAATATCCTGGTTCTGATTTTATACTATAATTTTGCAAGATGGTACCATTGGGGGAATATGGGTAACAGGTAAATGGGATCTCTCTGTTTTATTCCTTATAACTGGATGTGCATCTAAAATTATCTAAAAATAATAATTTAAAAAATGTAATTAAGAAAAACCTAAATCTGTTCCAAGAAAAAGAATTTTTCTTCACTAAAAATATTCTATATTCACTGCTCTTACTTACTACATTTCTTATACTCTACCTGTGGCAATCTGAGTCAAAAAGCCAGGAACTTCTAAAGGCAATTTTTTTTAAAACAAAATTTTAACTTTGGAGTTACGTATATTTCCTTTAATGTTCTTTGAAGTTGTTCCAAAAAAAAAGTGTGTTTATTCTGATGTCCCATTATATTTTTTATATTCACTGAAGCACACTAAAAATTCACTGTGGTTGAACTCACAATCTAGTAACCTGGATCCATAACAATAGCTGCACTAAATAACACATACACAAGAACAATGTAGGGAGCATGTGTAAGAGAGGGCTAAGACAGTCTCCAGATATGCCACCCATGTCAGCTCTCTCTCTACCATACATGTGGTTCGCAACAAGACCGTAGGAGGCCAAGGATGCTTTCCATGCCCTGAACTCATATATAATACTCAAGGTGGAAGACCCCTGTTGGGCCAAATTTTCTTGGGGGGAAGAATCATTGTGCAGACAAACATCAAATATATTGGGTATAATCTTTCTCGTTCAGCCATTTACAGCAGTGGTAAGGACACAAAGGATGGTTTCAAATAACAGTGATCTTTGCCTTCTCTTTAGATGTGTTTTGCTCTTCCAAGGGTAAGCCTAATACTCGGTTATCCACCAAGAGAAGGAGATTACATAATTGCTGCTTAGCTTCTTTTCTTCATACTGAATTCTCTTTCTGAAATAGAAGTTTCAGGTGAGAAAATCTGCTAGGAAACTCTGAATCCTTAACACTAAAGAAGATTTAGTGAACTTCCCAAACCTAGAGGAGAAGATTCAGGTATTCATTTTTTTAAAGCAGTTTAATCACTTTTAAGTAAAAATGAGAGAGTAGAGGAAACATATTTATTTTGCTTTGTTTCTAGCTAGAAATTAGAAATAGTCACTAAGGGAGCCAGTCCAGTGTCAAGGTGATCGTAGCTGAAAGCTCTCCAAATTATTGCTATACATAGTTGTCTTTCAGCTCTTCATTCCCCATTTCCACTAACTGCCACTCATTGTATTCTGTCCTCTTTTTGCTGCTGTTTGCTATTTTTATAAAGCAAACCAAGGTTTGTGGCGTTAATGACTTCTACCAAGAGCTGAGTTGACCTGTACTTGGTTTTTGATCACCACTTAGTGTCATATTGCACCTAGTAAATCCACCTTTAAACAAGTGGACCCTACCTTCATTTATACTTCTTATTCTAAACGCATTAATTTGTTATAAAGTACCTAGAATAACTTTTCTTCTATTCCTTTACTTAATCTTAAATGTATCATTTTCTAAAACACCAAGTTAGCCCCGCCTCCATTTCAGTAAATGCTGGTAGACCTCAAATGCTCTATCCCTACAAAAACCTATTCAGACTTTCCCTATTAGTTTATTTGTGTGATCTTTCTATGCTTTTAAGACAGTAAGTTTTTAAGTTTGAACGGTGATTCTAGCTGAAGTAATACTGCCTAAGAAGCTAACCAATCACCTGGAAGTCAAGGACTCTGATTTTTTATTTACTTTCTTTGACTAACTTGCCAACATTCTGGGAAAATCACAAATTCCAGGTACATCAAATCCTGCCTTAAGTAAAGTAGGGTTAATAATGGAGTGAGGATTCGGTGAGGTGGAACTAATTGATTTTAATACTTTGCAATGATAAAATATCACATGGGGCTATTTGGAAATAGGTCTATCATTTTACTAAATTTAGAAACGTGTAAATTCTTTATTGAAACCCAAACCCAATCTTTGTGTGTTTATTTTGTTTTTGGGCACTGCTGCTTTCAAATATACATATATATGTATATTTGAATATATCTATCTATCATCTATCTATCTATCTATCTATATTCATGAATAGGTTAAGAACAAATAAAATTAAAGTGACTTTGCCATTATTCATATTGAAGCCACCTTTGAAGACTAAATAGTAAATGATCCGTAAAAGGAACAGTCGGCTTAAGCCCAGCTGGAGAGCTCCTCGGGTCGGCGGGGGGACAAATTTGGAAACTAACATTTTTCCATTTGCTGCATTTCTTCAGAGGTGTAAATATCTAGGAAGTCACATGGACTGTTTAAATGGGAAAACCTACAGAGCAAAGAAAATTCTGCTCTCCTGGCTATTTCAAACTCCTATCCTCTTGTGCACTGGAACCTCTTATCTCTTATTAGTGTAAAATACCTGTCAAGATTACATATCTGATTACGGTACTCACTGTAGATCCTAAATAGACCAATGCTCCATCAGCTTTTTATAAGAAAATTGATAATTTCTTACATCAATGAGGTTTAGGAAAGCTCCTGGAGTTTTAGGCTCCTGTGGACGGAGGAGCAGTTTTGATTCCAAGGGGACATTGAACAATGCACATCCGTTCAGTTCCAAAAGTATGCACACTGATTTTTTCCCCAAAAAACTCAACGAATATACAAGTCTCTCAGCAAGGAGCTACTAGCCTTTCTTCTGTTAGACATTCAGTCATTATTGTTAATAATGATAATCACAATGTCAGTGACACCTCCAATTTGTTTACCGTATACCAGATACCCGACTCTGTGCCTTCTGTATGTATTTTCTGATGTATGTTCTCACGACCACCATATGAGGTGTTTTTATTCTTATCTTGTGTATGAAAATATTGAGGCCTAGAGAATGGGAGTAACTTGCTGAGGGTAACACACTAATAAGATGTGGACCTACGTAAAACCTCAACTTTCTCTGAATTCAATGTCCATCATGCCAGTCCATCAGTCCATATGTCATTACTGTCACTCTTCATTAGTAGATGCTGCTGTCATGTGTTATTCATACATAAATGTTGGCTTGATGATGTGATATTCTGAGAGGTAGGATGACTCCAATTTTCCTGACATGAGGTCTAAAATTTCATAATTGATCATTTTATAAATCGAATCATTAGGAATCTCTTTGAAAAGGCAAATGTTGTTACTCCCAGGTGAGTGACAATATATTTTAGCTTTCTTTTCTCCAACAACTGTGGATTCCTGGTTGCTATGAAATGAATATTTTAACAGAGAAGTTATAAACTAAGGCATGGAGAAACAAGTAGGTCAGCTTTCTATCCCAGGTCCTTTCCCAGGTTCCATGCTTTTCCCTTTCTCTGTTCCTCTTCCAGGCCTCTAATTATATCCCAGAAGTTTCTTTCTCTCACTCTCTCATCTCTCTCTCTCTCTCTCTCTCTCTCTCTCTCTCTCTCCATAATTTCTCCCTGCCTCCTTCCCACCTCTATGTCATAAATATTGTTGTAAAAGTCAGCAGTCCTCAAAACGTGCCTACTTATGTTTGCATATTCAATTTTGTTTTATTCTGAGTAGAAATGTGAAGACTGAATATCTCTGGACCCTCAAGCTTAGAATTAAGGTATGAAGACTGACCAGAGGAGGTGTTTGTTTGTTTGCATATGGTAGCCTTCTTGGAAGACCTTAAATTACACTTCTTTCTCTGTACAATCAGACTGGAGGAAAACAAATTATATTTTTGAGACTGCAAGTAATTAGGGAAGTTTGCTACTGGAGGATGCAGGGCAAACTGGCATGGATGCTGATCCTAGAGCTTATCACTGAGAACACTGGGTTTCTAATTTTAAAATATTTGCCAAAATGATAAATGGCAACTCTTGACCGAGATTGACAAACTTTTGTTCTGTAAAGTCCAGAGAGTACATCTTTTAGACTTCATTCTCATAAAATTTTATTTACAGAAATGAGTAGATAACCAGATTTGTCCCACAGGGTATCATCTGTGGATTCTGTTTTAGACTCTCTTTTATCTATCACTGACTTTATCTAATCAATCATCATATTTTAAATAATCTACCTTTAAACAGGCTTCTCTCCTTTCGTAGACATTTATTATATGACATTTACTGAGTTAATCAGCATCTATGAATTCTCACTTAAACTTCCTACCACTTGTAATTTGTTCTATTATTCTCATTATGAGGCTTAGAAAGGTTAAATAAACTGTCCCACCTCATGCAGCTCGAAAGTAGTTAGAATATGTCTGATTGGGGAAGTTATGGTTTTAATGGTCTCTAATCTCCTTTCTCATTTTTTTGCCCCGCGCTCTTTCCCATCCTGCACAAGGCTACTGGAGTGATTAATTAACTGAATCCCAAACATAATCAGGTTCCTTACATGATTAAACATCCTCAACGAACTGGTCTTGGTTTACCTCTCCAGCTTTTCTCCAGCAAAAACCCACTCATCCTCACCCATTCCCTTTGACACACACAGGCATAGTCACACTCACGTAGCTGAACAAGGATCTCATCCATACAAAACTGCATTAAGTCTCATAAACACGTGAAACAGTTTCCATGCCACCATAGTTTTGCTCATGCTGTTGTCAAGTCCCCCTCTTGCCACTCCGTCTTCTTCACTTATCTTTTTTTTTTTTTTTTTTTAATTATCTGCCTTTCAGTGTGTTTCAAACATTCTTCCATGGTAACTTGTCTGACAAAGTTCAATTAAACATTTATCTCCTCATTCTGAATGTTTTCCTCTTGTGATGCGTATAATATATCATTGCATAATATTTTTCTTTGTTTTACTGTGCGCTATGGTTGCTGTCTTTTTATTGTGTCTATCTTTCTCTTATATAGACTAGAGTTCTAGCTGAGAAGGAATTTGACTAATCATCATGCAACTAGAAAATTTCACATAATTTGCAAGAGAGTAGAGAGTGATGTAATTCTGAGAAGACACAAGAAAGGGTGCTCGATATGAACCGTGGTTATTCAAAAACATATATTATGCCTTTGTAAATATGAAAGTATGCCTTAGTGATAAAGGGCATGGATAAATACAGTTTGACAGTGTTGGATTTTTGTTTTGTTTGTTTTTTTGGTTTTTGGGGAAAAGAGGAGCTATAATGTGAGAGATATGCATTATGAGCTAAGTGATGTGACCCTTACAGCGTCGGATCTATGATACATGGATTGCCTTATAATGAAAATTTGATCTAGATAAAATAAGAAGTCATATTCTTAATATTATAGGATAGTTACTTCATACCAAATGAGAACCTTATACTAAATAAAAATTTCAAAATGCTGCATTCTAGGATCATTCAAAAACTGATGATGATTATGACCATGATTTAGAAAATCAACTATTAGAATTGGCTTGAGGTATGGATTTAAGAATAAAATCTAGGCAATACGTCTATTATAACAAATAAGCCTGCCTTCGAAATCTTTTTGATGTTTATAAACAATCTATACTAAAAATAATTTTGCATGTAAAAGCACAAAAGAAGTTTGTATCATTTAATACAAATGTACTCAGTGTATGTTAATAATGTGTTTGTCCTCTTGTTTTATTATTTTTCACAAGAGAAAATATTTTACTTTGCTATAGTTGTCCTCTTACCTCAGGCTGACTTTTTAGTATTCTAATTAAAAATAAAATATATATATATAAAACAGAAAAGAACAAAAACAAAACTCTGATACTACAAAGTAACCTTGAGCCTCATAAGTTAAGTTAGTTTGGAAACTTTCCCTCTAGATTGTAACGTTGCTGAAGGGGCACATCACATGGAAGCAAATAATCATCTATAAAATTGGCAAAAAGCAGTCATAGTTTTTGCTGCTTATATGGCTAGGGAATAGTCCATAGGGATGAGTAAATTGGGGAAAAGAAGGCTTCTGTGTGAATTTACCTGAGAACAGTGTTTACTAATGAACTATTCCAAACACATTAGTGGCCCAAGGGAGTCTTCTCCTTATCTCAGAAGTATAGTAGTTGATAGCTAACACTCTTCACTCATGGCATTTCTAAAATGATTCCAGCCTGCAGCCTTGTCTCCTAACAAGGATGCAAGGGATCCCCAGGAGACACTCAGGAGATACACTTGTGCATTATACCTTCTAATTTCAGAGAAGCAAAGAGGACAGGAAGAAAGCCACAAATAAAGTCCTGATTCATTAAAATTAATTGAGAGTATGGTGTGCCTGTCTTCAAATTAGCAAAGGATTTTGTCTTATTATTGATCTGGGAAAATTAGAGAAATGCTGGGTAAATAATCATATCTCATGACTGACAACATGTCTCAAATCATTATAGGGAATGCGGTGGCTGAGTCTGCTGTGGTTTATTAGTGACTATAGGTAATAGGAGACAATGGATATATAGATCAGATATACATGACTTAATCTAAGGAAAACATAGACAGAGATCTACTAGGTTTGGCTGCAAAAAAAGACCCATGGAAAATCTCAGTTGATAGAGTGTATTTCTTATTTTCATATTAAAATATCCTGAAGTACATCATAGGGACCATCGATATTGATCAAGGCCAATGTATTAAACAAATAGCCTCTAAACCCATGGTTCTTAAACTGTGCACAGAACCTCAGGAGGCTTTCATGGGATATTTCAAATATTCAATAGAAAAAAACATATATCACTAGAACATTAGATTTTGCTACATTCATTTTGATAATGTCACATCTTTACAAAGATGGGAATGAGACAGTTGCTGTTACTGACAGCAAGTACTGTAGGAAATGAGTGGTGTCCAAAGTTTAAGAAGTTGTGTGGTGCCCAATTCATGCACACGTCCCATGGTAAATAATTGCCTTTCTGAATTATGCCCTGGTGTCAATGACTGTTAATACCTGAGAACTATGCAAGATGCTAATAGTGGTCTTTGTGTAACTTAAGCGAATATCACTTTATTAATAAAGTGATTCAAGCAAGCAACAATGTAAAGAACATTCATATAGGAATCGTCAAAACAAACACTATCTTTTTCATGCCTTATTAGATTTATTATCTGGTTTACAAATTTATTTGGGGCACAGAATAACATGGCAAATAGTTTTGGTTGAATAATCCAGGCAAGAGTAAGAACTATGAAACAATGCAGGCTTTTTTCTAATCATCTTCTGCCTGACAAATTTCCCTACAGTTTCAGTAAATATTGGACATTTTTCTTCCCTAGGCTGAAAAAATCCCAGAGTGCACTGCCTCCTATTGAGATACTGTTGAATAAAGCAACAGGGCATTGCCAGCAGGCTCAGGCCCTGTAAGAGATTTTAGGGGACAGAGATGCTCCCAGGAAAGTCACAAGAACAGCTGTTTGCAGATCACCTCTTCTGATCTAAATCCTTTTAATACTAGGTAGGGGGAGGGAGGACATGGAGGGTGTTAAAGGTTGGGGAAGAACGCTTGTCAAGAGTCAGACCAGGGAAGAAGAGATGTGAGGAGAACTAGGAGAAATAATCTAAGTTGTACTTATGGCAATTTGCATTCTCTGAAGTCACACCTACCTGTTGTATAATGAAATGATGAGCCCAGTAAATGAGAGTAGATTCTTTAACATAACAGCAAACACAATGCCAGAGCCCTTTAACAGTACTCTCTCTGCTTATCCATTGGGCTCAAAGTCAAAAAACATTACTTGAGAGGGAGCAGTAATTTGATGAGCCAGCATAAGCTCTACCTGAGTGGAATGCTGTGGTCATCAGGTCTATCCTGCTGCCAGCAATTAAAAATTAACCTTGGCATGTTCAAAAAAGAATGTAGCAATTCATATGCAGCTTCTCTTCTGGTTGACAGTGTATCTAAAGAGCCTATGCTTTCTCAAGTCAAGACAGTTTACACACAAAGAACCTCTTTTGTGTGCAATGTGCAAAGCTAGGTCATGAACACACCTGCCAGAATAAGAGGGAGGAAGGAAAAAAAATCCTCCCTCTTGGTAAACTCATTCATTGAAGACATTCAGGTTCACAGTGCTGTCCTTTTGAACACCCCAATTACCTCTCTTGCCCTCACAAACAAGTCGTGTGAATTTTAATCAGATGGAATGCAATCAAGGGCTGAAATAAATTGTTGTTAAATCATCTTCACTGAGAAACACAACTCACATGCCTAGCTATATATGTATGCCTGATTTTCACAAGGGTGGAATGTCCTTGCTATGGACAGAAACAATGTTTTATTTTTGTTTCACCTCTGTTGACTTTGCTCTACATTCCTTTTCCCTCCTATGCCAAAGACTCAGTTCTGAGAATAATTAGCAACACCCACTGGTGATAACAGGGCCACAGCAACCTAACAGCGATATCTTGCCGGCGCCAGCTGTGCTTCAGTATTTATTTATTAAGATCACAATATTTACACAGTATGAACTCATTGAGATGGTGGGAGATTGAGCAATGCTCCAGCAGCTAAATTTCATCTCTATTTTTAAATGGAGAGGAAAAAAAAAAAAATCCTAGGCTGTGTACTGTTTACTCTCTGGATGGAAGATTCAAGCTTCTAATTCCATTTCTGTCCTGTTTTCTGGCAGTTTGGGGTATAGTCCCTGGAGAGGCTTTGCAGGCATGCACTGCAGTGGCTGCTGCTATGAAACCTGCTTGTCTAACAGAGGGGAAGCTTAAAGCTGCAACAGATGCATGGAATGACACAGCAAAGAAATTAGGCAGCCAGCTTTCAGGGGCTAATTCCACTGAACCCAGATCTGTGACTGAACTAGTTAGACATTTGCACAAAATCCCACTTCAGTTGAATTATTATCTCTTTTAATTTGCTCTTTTGCAAGGATTTGTTGACATGGTGGTAAGCAACATGTATTGCACTATTCATTTGCTGAGTGAGTTGCTATGTAAAGCTCTGACTCAGAAAGAGTTTTTGATGTACATAGGTAATTATAGGACTTCAGTTTGGAACAAAAATTGTTAGAGGTATATTTTCGGCAAGAAAGCAAGGAATGGCAGGAACAAAGAGTACAGGACTTCTTTTTTTTTTTTTTTTTTTTCTTCAGCATGTAGAACTTCCTGATATTTCTGTCTTGAAGTTCCTCAAGGAAGAGTTGGTTCTACTTTGAAAAAGTTGATCAATGAGCAAAAATCATGATGAGATGGGAGGCATTTGGATAGTGCCTTTATCAGAGTGGGCTCAAATTGCCTTTTATGCATGTTTATTTTCTTACACCATAAATATAAAGAGAATATATTGGTCACCAACTTAATTTGGTATCTTTAAAATCATTGGCTTAATATGTTTAAATATTTAGAGTATGGAGGCTTAAAGTAGTTATATACATCGACTTCAAAAATAATAAATATATTAAATCTTAATACAAGAGATATTTTGTCATTATTGAAAAAAATAGAATTTTCAAAATATAGTTTTGTCCACAAGTAATAATATTGATGGATTATTCTAAGTATTTACAATAGCTTATATAATTATTATAATATATCTAATTAGAATTATGTTATACATTATATATTATATTGTATGTATTATTTACAATATTATAAATAATATTTATACTTAATGAAGATTTACCAGACAATGTTGCATAAGATCATAAATTATAAAGTTATTCCTAAGGACTGGTTATTTTCATGCCAGCCTTAGCCTTTTTAAAAATTAAAAAGAGGATAATGCAGCAGTTCAGTTGACATTTAATATTGTATTCTCCATTTCACTTTATCTGTCTTATTGCCTTTATATTATAAAAATGTCCCAGAAGGATTTAACATGAATAATAAATATAATTTCTGTTTTAGAAAATAGCTACAAAAGAACATGGCTATTTCAAGGGGTAAAATTATGAGTGAAGTAAAATATATGTATAGAAAAGTGAACAGAACGTAATCACACAGATTGATTGATATTCTCAACCTGAATACATCTGTGTTTGCAGACCTATATCAAGGAATGAACTACTACCTGCACACAGGAACCCCTTGGGGCTTCTCATGCAATTTCCAGACCCCCTAGGTAACCATTATTTTGACTTCGAAAGACACAAATGATTTTGGAGGATAATTTAAACATTCACAAAATAAATAGATCACACACACTAACTTCTGGTTTAACATTGTTAATATTTCAAATGTTAATGCATAAAAATTATTAAAGATAGTAAGAAAAAGTGGTTGGAATTTTAAGGGAAAAACCATGCATACATCCGAATAGCAACTGCTGACAAGGATAACTGCTGTGTTTATTTTTGGAACATGAAGCAATACTGTCCTATCTTCACTTGGCTACAGGCAAAATTTAGTAAACTGAACTTTGCTGCTGCCTCAGACACTGATGGTGCATTTTACGTTGCCCGCAAGATATTTAGTTGAAAAGTTACCATGTAAGAAGAATTCTTCAATTCTAGATAGAACAAATAGAAGATGAGAATCTAAACCCTGACTGAAGCCATCAGTGTATCAGTCTTTGTTTCAGTTTCAGGTGACTATTTCAAGTATGTATTCAAAGACACTCAGCATTTTTTTATTCTCAAAAACACACAGATTGTTTTAACTTTACTTAATATTGAGTGATTGAATTCTCAAAAGTGAACCATGAAACATATTTTTAAATTTTGCTCATCTGATGCTATTTTAGGAAAGATGCTAATACTTGTGACTTTCTTATAAATAACTGAGTGCACACAGCAATTTTTTACATAGAAAGAATAGTTCACCTATATTGATATAAAAAAGGTAGCATAAAGACTTCATTTAATCCCATGTTAGTAGGGGGTAGATTTGTGTACAAAATTATATATTTATCACTACTGAATGTATTTTTGTACTGTTAGCCTTGAATCTTCTCACTACTGAAGCAACACCCCAATACCACTTTAGAGTGAAGCTCTGGACACATTGAATTATATAAAAATGAACACGTAGGCATGGGGTGTCCAATCCGAAAGTCAAACAGTCTTCCTTTTTTCATATTCAAAGTTGTATATTGAAATTGTCAAAATGCATCCACTTTTTGGCAGCATATACTTGAGTGTTCCTAAGGACCATGAATGCTGAGAGTCATCAGGACAATTCCTAATGACTTGAGGGTTTCAGATACTCATTATTTCAGTAAAAATTTGCCTTCATTCCTCAAAATATTCTTTCATTCAAAATATTCCCTCGTATCAAAAGGATATAGAATTATAACAGCAAGCAAAATATAAAATTGGCTAATTAGTATAGATTTTGGAAAGTGTCTTTTTTCATACAATGAAATGTAACTCTTCCTTATCTTCATTTCCTCCAGCTTGTTAACTGTTCATCAAATATGAGTGATTGTTCATAGCCTCTGACAAAATTTTAATGTATGTTACCAGAACAGGAGATGGATTAAAACTAATATCCAACAGGCAAAATAGGAGAAAGTAAGATAAACGTTTTAAGTTTAAAAGGTTATTGATGTGATATACTTGGTTTACTTCATTTCAAATTTAATTAAAAACATTTAATGTTTTTACCAAAAAGTTCATACTATATGGTATACATTGAATATTTTATTTGTTGTATTGCCAAATATTCTAAGTCTACTGAATTCTTCATATATTATCTCATTTTATTATCTTTGTAGTCTTAACTGATTTATGTCTTGACATAACATATATAATAATTGAAATTAATAACTTGATATGTTTTCAAAATATTGAAAACTTTGTGCTTTTCTGTAAATCAGGAAGATATCTCTTTTGCCACCATTCTATCCAAAATTTACTATATTACATATTAAAAGGGATTTATGATGTCAAATAACCTGTATACTGATTTAGTTACAGTTTTAATAAAAAATGTATCTAGACAATAAAAAAAATGAAAAACAACTCTTGGACAAATGCATATATTTTTATCTAATCATCTGCTACTTTATTTATAAACTGAATCCTTTTACTTGTCCAAAAAGAATTAATCAGATGATTATGTCTCTCCTCCTAATTTAGAATTTACAGTAAAAATTGTAGCTGTTTCTTTTTGGCCTTCCTTCACTGAATGGTAACATTTAATCCTGGGCCAAAGTGTGGCTGCATGAATGATCTCAAAAGAAGTAAAATGTTCTTTTGGGAGCTTTAATCTAGTATGTCATTGTAGTTGTTAAAAAATACTGAATCTGCGAATTTGGGGTCATGTTCATTTTCTATCAAATAATTGTTTTGTGTCCTTGAACAAGTTTTATAATTTCCCTGATCATCTATTTCTTTTTTGATTACATGCAGATCATGAGAAGTTATTTTATAAAGTGGTACTGAAATAGACACTTTTCATTTTCTGTTGTTCCATAGCCCATTCTTTTAGGAACCCTATATTCCATACAATTTTTTCTCTAATGTCATTGGTGTTATTCTATGATTCTAGGTGGAATAATCATACTTCCTCACTTTCTTGGTGAAAATGATTTGAAATAAAAGTGAATTAATCAAATAATGTTGGGCTTTGGAACTTCCTGTGTGCACAAATAGTGACCAAAACAGATAAAAATCTTTATCCTCATGGAACGTTTATTCTAACGGTAGAGAACGAATAATCAGTAAAGCCTAAAGCATGTCAACAGAAAAGTTTTATGGAGGAAAAAAAGCAGCAGTGGGGCATGGGAATACCACGACTAGGTGTTTACAATATTTTAATGACAACATCACTTATTACTATCAAAAAAAAAAATCATCTACCAAAAGTATGTCAGAAAAAAATAAAAGCACTATAGGTTTGGTTTGTTTTTCAAGTTGTATCATCTACCTGGTCTAGGATATCTGAAAAAATAATATAATATAAAACTAATCTGTAGTTACGTATACCCCTAGGGTGCCTGGTAATCAGCAAACATTAATCTGGAAGGACACACTCTCATTTTCATTCAGACAGGATTCCCATGGTTAAAGCTATAAGAAATATGAAATCACATTTTTAAATTACAAAACACATAAAGAAATGATTTATGACAAGCAAGACTCAGCAGTAACCATAAACATTAGAACAAAACTCCAAAGAAACTCAGTTAATAAAATTATAGCTTAAAATGATCATAGACATCAAAAATGCATCGAAACATAAAAATGTAACAAAATAATTTTAAAAGCACCAAATAAGTTTATTCTGGAAATAGAAATTGACATGGAAATTTAAGACATTAAGCATATACAAGAAGGATAGGATTTTACAATGAAGGATAGGATTAAAATGTACAAAATATGTCCACCAAAGTTTCTAGAAATGGCAATGAAAGACAATTGGGGACAAGCAATATTCAAAATAATAAGGCTGAGAAATTTCCCGAATTAATGTAAATCATGAATCCTCAGATTCAGGTATCATACTAGTTCTCAAAAAGAATAATAAAAAATATATCAAACATAGAATTGCTATAAACTGAATGTATATGGGATTAGTACTCTTACAAAAGGAACTTGAGATGGTTCCTTCACGCTCTTATGTGATTTGAAGACAAATAGACAGCTGTCTGTGAACCCAGGAAGTGGACCCTCACCAGATATTTAAACTGCTGGTGCCTTAATACTGGACTTTCCACACTACAGAATTATGAGAAGTATATTTCTGTTTGTTTATAAGCTATCCAGTCTATGGTATTTTGTTATAGAGGCCAGAGTGACTAAGATAGACATTTCTTAGTACAAAATTTAGAATATCGATTGTAATTATAAGAGCTACATTTATCCTCAGCTAAGAAACAGATTATTTACAAAGAAACAATTAGACTGACACCAGATTCTGCAATAGGAAAGAGTTTACTGTGAATATATTTTCAATAAAAGAATGTCCAAATGGTAAATTTCAGGAAATAGAAAATTGAGCAGAAAAAAATAAATAATTCAAACAGGAATATGTGAACAAAACTAATGCTAAACTGTGGGTATAATGCAGTTCTGATTCCAGTGAGATGCGGAAAGCCACAGGGAACATTGTTCCCACTCTAACAATGACTAAAGGCTGGATAATCTACAGAACCCTAACTTTCATTGAGTGCCTCAGAGAGCTGAGGTCACAAGACAACCAAGTTAACTGAATTCCCAACATTGGGCACATAGTTTCACCGTTGGGAGAGTATTAGAGGAAGAGGTGAGTGGCCACCAAAAGCTGGTAGGAAGGAAAGTTAAAATTTGAACAAATTCCTGAAAGCTGAATGTGGGGTACTGTTAAGGTTTAGAACCTCTGTAAATCCCAGTCATGAGAGTCCATACTCACCAGTTATTTCCTATAAGCCTCCACCAGCGCTCATGACAAAGACTGAGGTCAGGGCGGAAACCCTAAGAGGGCTCTCCACAGTAGCACAAGTGCAAGAAACCCCACTCACCTCCCACACATTTTTTTACATGTGAATCGAGAGCTGGTAGCTGTTGTGTGAGGAGTAAAAATGCCTCCTGCCCTAAGGCCCAGGAACTGCCTTTGAGGGAATGAGGGAAGGAATGGTTACAAAGTTTTTGTTTGTGGCAGATGGATAAGAATACGTGCTGGGGGCCAGGATACTGCAATACATGATGGAAATGTCTGCTACTGCCATGATGGTGCAGAAAATTCCCTCCTGCTCAAGACCCTCCAAAATGCAAGGCAGAGTTCATACACTATGAGGGTGGGCGGTCATGCTGACAAAGTCCCCCATCAAAAACCAGGTACATGGCACTTGCATAAAATAGGCTGGTGAAAAAGAACTGAAAAACTGTTACGGGTTGAATTGTGTCCCTCAAATGTCAGGTCCTAAACCCTCTCATGCAATACCTTATCTGTGGGAATGTGACCGTATTTGGAAAAGGGTCTTTGCAGATGTCATCAAGTTAAGGAGAGTTCATCTGTGTGGATGATAATCTAATATGACTGGTGTCTTTCTACAAAAAGGAGAGAAAAACACTCAGGGAGAATTTCATGTGATAATGGAGGCAGAGATTAGAGTGATGCATCTTCCAACTGAGGAATGCCAAGGGTTGCTGGCAACACCAGAAACTGAGAGAAAAGCATGGAACAGATTCTCCCAGAGAGACGTAGAGAAAGCATGGCTCTGCTAATACTTTAATTACAATCTTCTAACCCCCAGTACTGTGAGAGAATATCTGTGTTTTGTTTTAAGACACCCACTTGGAGGTTCTTTGTTATGGCATCTAGGAAGCTAATGCATCTTCCCTGCCCCCCCCCCCCCAAGAATCACACTGAGTAATAATCAAGAAGTGTCTGGTAGAGGGTGGAGCAAGAACACTTAAAAAAGTCCTTAGTACTCTAGGTCTCACACTAACCACATGATAGCAACTGCATGCATTTGGAAAAATTTGGAGTGTTTGCCGAAGATAATTACAGCAACATCCTAATTCAAACTATCTTAACTCCTTACTGGACAGACTTAATCCCCCATATTAACAGCATGACAGAGATGAGGTGTGGCCATTCTGGGCTTAAACACTATTTATCTCCATCTTAACTGTTTTTTACACACAGTGTCCATTATTGCATCAAAACTGAGGAGACACATGAAAAAGTAAGTGTGGAAAACACTCATTAACAAGAGATAAAGCAGATAACAGAAGAGGCACAGAGATTATTTAGATGTTGGAAATATCTGACAGGGACTATGAAATGAGTGTGGTAAACACTTCAGAGGATCTAGTGGGAAATGTGGACAGCATATATACACAGAGATTTCATCACAAAGATAGAAAAATACATTTTTAAATAAGTACAATGTAAATAGTAGAAATAAAAGGACATTATTAAAGATGAATTCTTTTTACAAGCTAGCAGAGTTGACATGGCAGGGAAAACAATCTTTGAAGATAAAACACTAGAAATTATCCAAAATGAAATGCAAAGAAAAAAAGACAGAAACAAAACAAAACAAAACAAAAACAGACTCATAGAAACAGAGATCAAAGGGTTGGTTTCCAGACGGGAGTAGATGGGGGTTTGGGTGAAAAACATGAAGAGGAATAATATTGTAATATGTTTCTGTACTTTTGAATGTTAACATAGGTAACTAGTAATTTTTTATTATGTTTCACTGATTTGGTAGAAGATTCTATATGATGGAAACTAAAATAGTTTGGTTTGACCAAAAAAATTGTCTATTATAATTGCATTGTGTTTGGCTCCTATGTTAAAACACCTAGTTCAGGAAAAAAAAAAAAAAAAAAAAGTGGTAAAATACTAATGTAATGTTTACCACTTAGATTTAACTCCTACATTTAAATATTAAATTATTTGATGAAACTAGATGGTAACATGGTTAGATTGAATGAGTCAAGCATATTAACGATCAAGCTAGACTACTTGGCCAATGAAGTATGAGTATAAACAAAGACATTCTAAATAAATTTTACCTATCTTAATTTATCTTTGAATAATACAAATTTAACCTATTAGTGATAGAAGTTAAGGAGGAAGTTTTGCTAAAGCCTCACATTAATACTCAGAATAAGTAATGTAGTAATATGCATATTATATAAATTTCTCCTCTTTAAAAACTGACGTTGAAATTCTGACTGGACATTACATTCTGTAAAATATCAAACAGAAAAGATTACTAGTGAGACATTTTTACACAAAGCTGAACATTTATAGGCAATATTAGTATTAAAATATAAAAATTTCAGTAAACAAATTAGAATGTCAATTCAAACAGAAAACCATTTCAGTGTTACATATGAATTGAAGCCATACAGTCTGAAGACGATTTTCTACTATATTTCCATAATGTCATAGATATTATTAACAGTAATTATTTAATCAACTCTTTATAATTATAGTTTAGAATGCAGTTCAATTATTAAAAGGGTTTTATATTTGAAATATTTTATTCAAGATGTTATAAAAATCTGTTTGGCTTCTGTTCTAATGGACATTATGTCTGCATCCAGCATTTTCATTTATTAAATCATGACACCTCTCATTTGAATGATGTTATTAGCTATTTTAAGTGAAGTAAATGTTCTTCAAACATTATAAATTACTCTTTAAGTATCTGATAATGTGTTTAAATGGGCAACACACCAACAAAGTCTTAGGAAATCAATAATGAAGCTTAATCCAATCTACTACAGCTCTGCTAGCTAGTATAGCATTAAAAAATTTAAGAGTATTTAAACTATTGAGACATTTCCTGGCATTTTAATAGACCATTTTATAACAATCTTTTTCCCCCTGTACAAGCAATCATGACAATTGCTAATGGAATCAATTCAAAACTCATTAGCTTTTTCTTTTCTTTATTTCTTCTTCCTTCCTTCCTCCCTCCTTTTCTTTTCTCCTGTTTTCCCTCCCCCCCTCCTTCTTTTCTTTCTTACTTCCTTTATTTTTGTTTTATTTCGGCTTTTCTTTCCCTGGTAAAACATCCACCTTATGCCATCATTTATTACTGACAGTCCTGGAAGAACAGAATCAGTTTTACTCATCAGAGATAACTGCAGGGTACATTTTAGGTGGATTAAAAGGTGGAACCTTCATAGCACTGAAGATCAATCATTATGGAGGAAGAGAAAACATTGTTCCAGAGCTGTAAATAGCATCGAATCAAGTTGGAAAAATATTGAAGAGTTATATTTATCAGTCAATGCTGTACATACTGACAAACAAAATTATTGAATCTTAATTCCAGCTAAATTCTTCTGCACTTTTGTCACTACATTCAATCAAGGTTTAAAATAAGTAATTAGAAACTTAAAGTTCTATCAATTAATCTTACTGCCACAAATTATACAAATGATGGCATATCCATTTTTTAAATAATAAATAATAATAAAGTGCTGTAGAGGTACTAATATTTGCAAGCATTCATGTTTAGGTAAAGTAATTAAAATTTAGCAATGATTTTGGAGAACGGGGTATGTTGACGTCTGCCTGTCTGTATCTACCTATTGTATCTACCTATCGTATCTATCTATCTATCTATCTATCTATCTATCTATCTATCTATCTATCTATCTATCTATCTATCTATCTATCATCTATCTATCATCTATCTATCATCTATCTATCTATCTATCTATCTATCTATCTATCTATCTATCTATCTATCATCTATCTGGTCTATCATTTATTCATCTATCTACTCTTTAAGTAATCTTAAGTAGTTCATTTGTTCTTGGGAATTACTGAAAAGATAAAGTCTCCTCAGTAGTTTCTAGATATAATTTCTGATGTCCCAATTTATTTTCAAAAATTCCAACTACTTGTAGAACAATTTACAGCAGTTGACTCCTTTTCTGATTTCCACAAATAATAGAGGGAAATCACAATTTTCCGTATTGGAGGTTGTCTGCCAAAAAACTAAATTTGTTGTGTGTTTTTTTTATATATGTAAAAACAGGAAGTTGTTTCAAGGTAAATTCAAAGAAAAATAGAGGCTTTCATATTATTTAGAGTATATTTTATATGGCAAATAAAAAATTGGAAATTCAATGTCTTACTCCCTTATATTTAGGATTCCTCTGTTTTAATTATCTATTATTGACCTATATTTGTCTGCACACATGTTTATCATTGCCTATCCAAATATTGCAAATTGCACAAATAAAAACAGATTTCTTAGTCAAAGATGAAGGCTGGTACTTTTTTCACGCTACTCTTAATGGCATTTTGATGAAAGCTATATATATATTAAAAGAGGCAGAAATGCTTTTCTAATAAATATCATTTGACTAACTCTGAAAAGAGACTCTCAGAAAAGATTGTCAAGTAGGCGGCCATTTTTTGTTTCTTTGCTTGTTTGTTTTTTAATTACAAGTGTCTGTTGTTATCTTTTTGTATTTATTTATTTTTATTAAATTTTTTGGGTGACACTTGTTAGCAAAATTATATAGATTTTAGGTGTACAATTCTTTAATACATCATCTGTATATTACACTGTGTGTTCACACCACTCAAAGTCAATTTTTCTTCCATCATCTGTATTTGACCCCCTCTACTCTCTTCTACGTTTCTCCTCCCCCCTTACCTTCTGGTAATCGCTGAACTGTTGTCAGTGTCTATGAATTTTTGCTTTTCTGTTCTTCTTGTTTGTTTGTTGCTTTCAGTTTTATATCCCTCATATAAGTGAAATCTTATGGTTTTCAATTTTTTTCTGTCTGACTAATCTCTTAGCATGATAATCTCAAGAGCCATCTATCTTGATCCAAATGGCGTATTTCATCTTTTCCTATGGCTGAGTAATATTACATTGTATATATGTACTGCATCTTCTGTATCCAGTCATCAATTGAAGGATATTTCGGTTGTGTCCATGTCTTACCCACAATGAATAATGCTGCAATGAACATCAGGGTTCATATACATTTATAGATACATTTTTTCAGATATTTTGGGTAGATACTCAGCAATGGATCACTAGGTTGTATGGTAATTTTATTCTTAATTTTTTGAGGAACCTCCATACGGTTTTCCATAGGGGCTGTACCAGTTTACATTTCTACCAGCAGTGGATGAAGGTTTGTTTTTCCTTAGGGCCTCTCCTACAATTTTTATCACTCATTTTGTTGATGATAGCCATTCTAACAGATGTGACAGGGTATCTCATTGTGGTTTTGACTTGTATTTCTTAATCAGCTAGTGAAGTTGAGCATCTTTTCATATATCTGTTGGCCTTTTGTATGTCTCCTTCAAGAATGTGTCTGTTCAGTTCCTCTGCCCATATTTTAATTGGATTGTTTGCTTTTCGTTGTTGAGTTGTACCATGTTTCCCGAAAATAAGACCAGGTTTTATATTAGTTTTTGCTTCTAAAAATGCATTAGGGCTTATGTTCAGGGGATGTCATCCTGAAAAATCATGCTAGGGCTCATTTTCTGGGAAACACGGAATGAATTTTTTAATATATTTCAGACATTAGCCCCTTTTTGGAGATATTGTTTGCAAACATCTTCTCCCATTCCGTTGGTTGTTCCTTTGTTTTGTTGATAAGTTTCTTTTGCTGTGCAGAAGCTTTTTAGTTTCATGTAGTCCCATTTATTTATTTTTGTCTTTACTTCTCTTGTTTTTTATGTCAAATTCATAAAATCCCCTCTAAGACCAAAATCTATAAGTTTAGTACCTATGCATTCTTCTATGCAATTTATTGTTTCAGGTCTCAGATATATGTCTTTGATCCATTTTGAGTTAATTTTGCTGTATGGTGACAGAGAACTGTCTAGTTTCATTCTTGTGTACATGACTTTCTAATTTTCCCAGCACCGTTTATTGAAGAGGATTTCTTTTCTCCATTATGTGTTTTTGGCTCCTTTGAAGAACATCATCATCCCATATATAGGTGGGTATATTTTTGGTTTCTCATTCTGTTTCATTGTTCTGTGTTTTTCTGCCAATACCATGGTTTTTTTTAAATTATTGTTGTTTGTAGAATAATTTTAGGTCAGGTACTGAGATACCTCCAGCCTTGTTTTTTGTTTCTCAGGATTGCTTTGGCTATTTGGGTTGTTGAGAGTTTATACAAACCTGATGACCGCCCCCCCCACCCCCGCCACATTTCTTGAAAAAAACGTCATTGAGATTTTGATGGGAATTGCATTAAATCTATATTGCTTTGGGTAATACGGCCATTTTAACAATGTTGATTCTTCCAATCCACAAACGTGAAATATCTTTCTATTTCTCTGTGTCTTCTTCAATTTCTTTTAATGACGTCTTGTAGTTTGTAGTGTGTAGGTCGTGCACATTCTTTGCTAAGTTTATTCCTGGATATTTTATTCTTTTATTGCAATTGCAAAATAAATTGTTTTTTTGTTTTGTTTCGTTTTTTGGGGGTGTGTTTTTTTTCTTCATTTCTTTTTGTGAAATTTCATTGTTAGTATATAGGAACACAATGGATTTTTATACACTGGTTTTGTGTCTTGAAACTTTACTGTATTTGTTTGTTGTTCCTAATAGTTTTTTAGTGGAGTCTTTATGACTTTCTCTGTAAAGAATCATGTTGTACTTTGAATGCCTTTTCATTCTTTCTCTTGCCTGATTGCTCTGGCTAGGACTTCCAAAATGTGGAATCACAGTGGTGAGAGGGGGCATACTTGTGCTGTTTCTGATCTTAGAGAAAAAGCTTTCAGTTTTTTACCATTTAGTATGATATTAGCTGAGGGTTTATCATACATGGCTTTTATTATGTCAAGGTACTTTTCTTTTATACCCATTTTATTAAGTGTTTTAATCATAAATGATGTTGTATCTTGTCAAATGCTTTTTCTGCATCTATTGATATCATCATATGATTTTTATCCTTTATTTTATTTATGTGGTGTATCACATTGATCAAATTTGCATATGTTGAACCATCCTTGTACTCCCACTTGATCATGTTGTATAATCTTTTAGATGCATTGTTGTATTCAGTTTGCTAGTATTTTGTTTAGGATTTTTTCATCTGTATTCATCAGAGGTATTGGTCTGTATTTTTTGTGTGTGTTATCCTTACCAGTTTTGATATCAGGGTACTGTTCGTCTCATCAAATGAGTTAGAAAGTATTCAATTTTTCAATTGAATACTTTCAATTTTTTGGAAGAGCTTCAGAAGGACAGGTATTAAATCATCTTTGAATGTTTGAATAGAATTCACTAGTGAAGCCATCTGATCCTGGACCTTTGCTTTTGAGGAGGTTTCGGAGGATGTTTCAATATCCTTATTGTTGATTGGTCTATTTAGATTTTCCAGCTCTTCATGATTTAGTCTAGGAAGGTTATATATTTCTAAGAACTTGTCCATTTCTTCTAGGTTATTGAATTTGGTGGCATATAGCTTTTCATAGTATTCTTGTATGATCCTTTATTTCTGTATAATCCGTTATAACTTTTCCTCTTTCATTTCTGATTTTGTTTCTTTGTGTGTTTTCTATTTTTTCCTTAGTCTAGCCAGGGGTTAGCCAGTCTTGAAGTTGGAAAATTTACTTTTTTTGGCAAAGTGGTGATAATTCATAACTGAACAAGAGTGAATATCGATTTTACGGAGTATTTTCAAATAATTATTTCAAGAGTGCGAGCTCTCTCTATGAACTCCTAAGTAGTACAACTCATATCCTCAGAGAGAACAATACAATAGTTTCTCTACTCCTAATTGTTTGAGATATTTTTTTGAAACAGTGCTTATCTACTCGTGTAAGTTATTTCAGTCTTTCAATTAAATGCAGCAAATATGTTCAGTGCTTACCACTTGGAAGGGTCTGTGTTAACTGCTTCAGGGGACAAAACAATGAATGAAAGACAATATCTCTTCTTAAGATATTTATAGTATTATTGACTTTTGGACAATTGGTACTGTCTAAATGGTACATAGAGAAATTTGGCCCACACCAAAAAGGTCCTTGATATTTGGTTCTATACTAAAATATCCAGGAAATATTTGGTGTATTCTGAAATATCTGCCTAACCCCATGAGCCATTACAAGCTAGGTTATTGAGCCAAGAAGTGTTATTATTGACAATATAGCCAAAACACTGCTATTGGACTAAGAGAACATGATAGTATTTTGTATGTATTATTACTGTAAACTGAAAGTATAAATAAATGTTATGGGGTAGTTAAACCCACGGGTATTTTCTAAATGTGGAAGTTCTGGACGGGACCAAATTTCAAAGACCTTTTGTCATGGACCAAATGCCCTGCAATAGTTTTTTTTTTTTTTTAGACAGGATAATATAAAAAATAATGTTCATAATATATTTATAAAATATGTTAAGAAATCTTTAAATATTATTAGCAAGAAGAATTTAGTATAAAATTAATTTTATTGTATTCCTGTGTACCAGAAACAATCCTGGGCACTCTAGATATGTCATTTAACTGATTCTCACAAAATATTTTATATGATTATTACTATCAGGAAACATATTAAGTGAAGTGAGTAGATTGCTTTACGCCTCTATTTATTAAGTGACAGAACAAAACTACAAATTAAAAACTAACTCCAAAGACACAGTTTCAAAATTATATTAATTTAAAATGAACATGTGAAACTTTAGCTAATAAACTTGCTTAAAGTATAATCTCTTTTTCTCTAACAGTAACATGTGAATCCAGAGAATAAATAATTGAATCAAAGGGAATACTAATCAAAATAATTTCAATTTTGACCTGTAAAATAATAAACAAAAGAAATATGTGAAAAGAAAATGAAATTTGCAAAAATTCCTTCTAATGTGTGTGTTTCTTTTTCTTTTTTTTTTTTTTTTAAGCATCCCTTGTTCATCATTAGTTTTTCAACTTATTTGTGTGACTTTGTTTTTCGGTGTGATATACTTCAAGAGAATAGAGCTCAAGATTTTCTATGATTTTTTTCTTGTTTTTAAACAGACTGAAAGAATCTTTTTATTTTTGCTCTACTAAATTCACACTTATTATTTAAAAAGTTTAAATAATGTGTTTCATTTATGTAAAATACAGTTAAGAAGCTGGAATTCTGAACTTCTGATATATCTTGTGGCAAACCAATGCTCCTTACAATAACAACCAGAAAAAAACAAACAAACAGGTTAAATTCCAATACCATAGTTTTTGCGATATTAGAAAACTGTTGAATTAATCAAGACTCTGGGGGCCAACATTGCCAGAATAGAAAACTCTGCAGCTGATTCTATCCCAGGGCATTTGCTAGTTCTTTGCACAAATCTTAGCCAGTGGCAAAGAATGATGTTATCTGCTTTAGGAAAGAAGTCAGCACAATTTTTGGCAATATCACAGGGTTAGAGAGACAAAATTGGAGTTTGGGGATGCCAAAACAGCCAGGAATGGAAGGGAACCAAGATCTTGGTGAGAATGGAAGTACAGGGATTTGATCTAGAAGTTCTGCCAATCCCCACTTGAAACATATGCTGAATATTTCAATTACAAAAGAAAGGACAATAAGAAGCTAGTCAGAAAGTTGCTCGAATGCAGGGCAAAGTGCTCCACACTTTCACAGTACACAAAAGAAAAAAAAAAATGTAGTTCAGCACTTGGTAAGAGGATGAGGTATTTATAAATACCCCAAGATTTCAATTGGGATCTTTAAAGGACTGCACCTAAATACAGGGTGAACCAAAGGTAGACTGAGCCTTATAAAGGCTGCAATCCATCATGAGATCAGCCCAGTGCTGCACTGGATATTGGTGATCCACCTCCAGTCTATGTATCTTCCAGAGGAGGGGGTTAACTCTCTCTAGATCATAACAACATCATCTGCAGACTTTACGCTGAGTTTTATTAGTATGCCCAGAAAGTATACTACAAAATGGAGAACTTCACCAGAGAACTAGAATCTGTAAAATAAAATAAAGGAGTTTTGAGAAATGAAAAATTCAATAGCTGTTCCAAAAACCATTGACTCCAGTCTAATTATGAGCAAAGCAACAGGAAAATACCAGCTGAGGGATATTGTATAAAATAGCATAAGGAGAAAATGTGACTAAATGTGATGTTTCCCAGATTGGATCCTGAAACAAAAAAAGGACATTAGGTAAAAACTATGGAAACCTTAATGAAATATGGGCATTAGTTAAAAATAACATATCACTATTGGTTCATTATTTGTAACAAATATGCCAATTATAATAAGATGTTAATAAAAGGGGGGATTGGGTATGGGGCATAGTATAGATTTTATATATGTATTTTATTATAAGGATTACCAAGAATTCCGTATTATAGAAAACTGAGGACTCAGGGAGCTGCAGGACTTGAGACATTTAGGTGAGAGACAGAATTAATACAGCACCAACCTCTTTGCCCATATTTTGTTTCCTTTGGATCGTTCTTCCTTCAGGTTCTCGATAGATTTATGTCAAACTTTGTCCTAAATTCTCACTGTATTATCCCAGTCAGGTCTAATTTTCACAGATCAAATATAGAATTCACGCTTGCTACAGGATGCATTGTAAAATCTCAGTAAACAATTAAATTATTGAAACAAATAGGTTAATTAATTAATCAATTTTAAATTATGCATAAAATATAGAGAATAGAAACCATATAGTTAATGAGATTTGTTTGTAGAATACATTAAACAGTTTAATCTGGATATAATGACTATAATTAGTTTTTATAGTGCCTGCGTGTTCAGTGATTGTTTCCTCTGGTTAAAAAAATTATAAGGCACAGTCATTACAGAATTGTTTTTATATGCAAATATAAATAAGGAGAATAATGTATTTAAAAATCTGTCAATATATAGGGTTTTCTCTATGCTTAGCAACTATACTTTTAATTTTTTTTGTTTTACTTTTTTATTGGTTTTCCAAGAGTCTGCAATGTAAATTTGTAACTAATCCAAGTACATTTTCAAATAACACTATGCCGTTTCATGGTAGTATAACACCTTATAATAACAAAATAATCCTAAATCCCTCCTTTCTCTGTCATCGATGCTATCATTCATTTCACTTATATATATGCATACATAAGCATATATATATTTATAAGATATATACATAAGCATATATAATCGAATACTTTGTGGTACTATTATTTTGAACAAACTGTTACCTATTAGATCGGTAAAGAATAAGAAAAAAAGCAAAAAATAAACAAATGGGACTATATTAAACTAAAATGCTTCATAGCAAAAGAAACAAAATGAAAAGGCAGCCCATTGAATGGGAGAAAATATTTGCAAATCATATATGGGGTAAAGGGCTAATATCTAAAATATATGAAGAACTCATACAAAACTCAATAGCAAAACCAAACAATATGATTTAAAAAATGGTCAGAAAATCTCAACAGTTTTTCCAATGAAGACCTACAGATGGCCAACAGGTACCTGTAAAGATGCTCCACTTCCTTATCATGAGGGAAACGCAAATTAAAACCACAATGAGATATTTCCCTCATACTTGTTAGAATGGCTATTGTTAAAAAGCCAAAAAAATAAGTGTTGATAAGGATGTGGAGGAAAGGGAACCCTCATGTGCTGTTGTTGGGCATGCACATTGGTGCAGCCACTATGGAAATCAGTATGGAGGTTCCTCAAAAAATTAAAAATAGAACTAACATATAAGATCCAGCAAATCTAATTCAGGTATTTATGCAAAGAAAATGAAAACATTAATATGAATAGATATAAGTACCTCATGTTCACTGCAGCAATATTTGCAATAGCCAAGGCATGAAAACCGCATAAGTGTCTACCAATAGATGAGTGAACAAAGAAAATGTGGTATATATGTGTATGTATGTGGAATACTAAGTCATATAAGGGAATGGAATCTTGTCATTTGTGACAATATGAATGGATTTTGAGGGCATTATGCTAAGTGAATAAGTCAGTCAGAAAAAGATGGATATTGGTTGATCTCATTTCTATGGAATCTATAAAAACAAAACAAACAAAACCCTTAAAATGAGCTCATAAAGAGAACAGTGGTGATTGCCAGATGTGGAGGGTGGAGGTTATGCAAAATAGGTGAAGGGGGTCAGAAGGTCCAAATTTCCAGTTATAAAATAAACATGGCATGGGGATGTAGTGTTCAGCTTGGTGACTATACTTACTAATACTGTATTTCTTATTTGAAAGTTGCTAAGAGAGTACATCTTAACAGTTCTCATCATAAGAAAAAGTTTTGTAACTATGTGTGGTGATGGATGCTAACTAGACCTGTGGTAATCATTTAACAATATATACTCATTATTTTGTACACTTGAAACTAATATGATGTTTATGTTAATTATACCTCAAGAAAAAATTACAGATATAGAAGTTTTTATTTTACCGTTACTTCATCCTTCTGATAGCATCTTTGATGTTCTTTCTTTCTTTATGTAGATTTGAATTTCTAACCTATATTCTTTTCTGCTCTCTAAAGAACTTCTTTTAACATTTCTTAAAAAGGCAGGTCTACTGGCAACATTTTTGTCTCAATTTTTGTTTGTTTGAAAATGTCTTTATTTCTCCCTCACTTCTGTTATATTATTTTTCAGGGTCCAAAATATAGGTTGGTCGGTGTTTTTTTCTCAACACTTTAAATATTCATTCCACTGACTTCATACTTGCATGGTTACTGAAGAGAAGTCAGATTATATTGTTATCTTTGTTTCTCTATAGGTTCAAATTCTTTTTCCCCTATGGCTTCATTCAAGATTTTTTTTAAAAAATGTATGACTTTTTTTGTAATTTGAAAATAATACGCCTATGTGTAGTTTTTGGCATTTATACTGCCAGGAATTCTCTAAACTTTTTGGATCTGTGGTATGGTATCTGCTGATTTGAAGAAATCTCTGTCATTGTTTCAAATAGGCCTTCTGTTCCTTTCTTTATTCTCCTTTTGGTATTCCAGTTGTACATTATACATATGTTATGCCTTTTGTAATTGTTCCACAGTCCTGGGATACTTTTTTTTCTTGCCTCTGATTTCTTTGTGAAAGTTATTCTTCACATCAGTTACAGTGTTTTTTATTGTGTTTGTTTGTTTGTTTGATGTCTAGCATCTTTTTGGTTCTTCACTATGACTTCTAACTTTCTACTGATATTGCACATCTGTTCTTGCCTGCGGTTCATTTTATCCATTAGAGTCCTTAATATATTAATCATAGTTGTTTTTAATTTCTAGTTGATAATTCTGAAAATCCTTACAATATTGGATCTGATGCTTGTTCTCGCTTCTAATTTTTTTTTTTTTTTCCTCTTTTGGTATGCCTTGCAATTTTTTTTTTTTTTTTTTCAAATGCTGGGTATGACTATAGTGGGCAAAAGCAAGTGTTCTAAGTAGACTTTTAGTCACATGATGGTAAGGTGTTGGGGGAGAGACAGTGTTCCATTGTCCTGCAATTAGGTCTCAGTGTTTTAGTGAGCACCTATGCCTCTGAACTGTGAATGTCACAATTTTTTTTCCTCCCCCATTTAGTGGGAGAGGTTAGCTAGGCTGGTCTAGAGTTGAGTAGATCTGACCATGGAACCGTGCTGGGTACTGGTGCTAACCCCAATGTGATCCAATAGCCATGTATACCTTTTGAATCTAAAGTTGGCACTTCGTATCTGAGCAGTCAACTAACCTCAGACTGAAAACAATGTTTTTGATTTGTGGTTAGGAATGCAAAAATATTGTTTCCAATTGTGGTTGTTTGAATCTGTTGATGTGAAACTCATGGATAAGAAGGGCCTATTGAATTTATTGAAAAAAAAAAATCCACGTATATGTGGACCCGCAGAGTTCAAATGGCTGCTGTTAAAGGGTCAACTGTACTACCATTCTGCCAGATGGAAAGTTAGAGTGGATTGGAGTTGAGAAGTTTCTTCCCCCAGGTGAGTTGAGCTCAGGTAATACCCCAGCAGATTAGGTTCGGCTGAGTTAGTTTCTCTTGAGGGAAGGACTTGTTAAGAAGAGAGTGCTGTGATGTATTTCAAAACGGTTCCTCTTCCTCTCCTGCTTCCAGCAGGAGAGCATTTTTCTCTAATATTAATATTCACCATGAGGACCTGACCTGCAGGTAAATTTCATAAAATTGTTGGACCTGCCCTATGCTGGATACCCTTGGAATTTTTAACTCTCAGACTTATCTACGCTGAGCCTCCTGAAATTCCTCAACTACAATTTTTGTTTTCTTACCCTAGAACTGGTTCCCCTGCCTGTTTCTTCTCCTGAGTATCTGCTCAGGTAAGTTGTTATTCTCTGTATTTGCCTGTTGGTCTCTCCAATCTTGGGAGCTTCCATTTTCCCTGCATCTTAAACTCTCTTTAAGGCTCCGAGAGGAGTTGTTGAGGTTTTCACTCTGTTCAGCTTTATTTGTTATTAGGATGGAGTGGTGGTTTCTACATTTCTTACATGCAGAACCAGAAATCAGTCAGCATTTTGTACTCGTGATTAACAAATGGAGTTTCAAATTGCATTATAGAAAATTATAAAATTCAGAGTTGGAAAATGTAGTTATGAGACATGTCATAGAAAGCCTTATGTCGTGCTCTGCTTAATTTGATGGATACATTGGGAGGAATAATATAAGATACCATTAACATTTTGAGTTTTCTTTTTTCTCCTTTTCCACTGTTTTTACTATACATCAAGAGCTGATCCATTCTTAATATGTCAACCCTACCTCTGCCCCTAAACTCAAGCAGAAGAAGCAGAAACAAAGACTCAAAGATATCAGCAACTCATAGAGGCAGATTTACAAAATATGCATTATTCCCTGAGTGCTTACTATATACCATATATTAATATTTCAAGCATGATAATCTTGAAAAAATCTATTACACGCAATATAGAAATGATAAAATAAATATTAAATTACTATTTCTATGCATAAGTTTTGATAATTTTTAGAAACTCACCATGGTGTGATATTATCATTCTGAGAAGATTGTTGAAGAAACCCATACTATTTTAAGAAAGAAAAAGTATAGTAGAATAGTCCAGAAGTTATCCTAGTTTCAGGTTTGGAAGGAAATATGGGTTTAGATAATGATATCAGAACTGATTTTCTCAAAATCTTGGCTCCGCTATGTGCTCTGTTATGGGAGTTGGTCCCATTCTCAGAATACTCTTCATTTATGGGGGCAAGGTAGCTTGGAGCCGATCAGTCTTGAATGCTCTAAGATTAATAGGAATGAAGGATAATACTTCTTCCCAGTCACTGAAGCAATATTCAGATGGGTTTTGGTTGGACTGGATCACAAGAGCATCCCTATACTCTCCCTGAGATTGAAGAATAGTGTCCTCTAATGAGTAGGTGGAGACAATTTTATCTGGAGTGCATCAGTTTAATGAGGAAGGGGTATTTCTTTTTAAAGTAAAAATTACAGGCTAAAATCAGGAAACGTGTTAATTAAGATTCTTTTGGGAGGCAGTTACAGTAAGCCTATTTAATGAAATAAGAGAAACAAATTTTTCCATGTGTGAGTTAACACAACTATAATAATGATATATTTATTGACATTAGAAGAATCACCAAGATTATATATTCAAAATTCAAATTTTAGTAAAAGCTGCATTCTCTTTTTTACTCTTCATTATTATTTTCTTCTCTGAAGCTTGAGTATTTTTTCTAGGAAATAAAATTTAAGTAAAAATTCTGGGTACAAATAAATCATGGATCATAGTTACTTGAGGAATAAATTAAAATTAATATTTTCCAAAATATCCTTAGGGGGTGTGTCAGGTCAATGTCTGAGTGGATGTTATCCCAGGGGTAAGGTGTCTGAGTCTCCGGGAGCCGGAAGAAGATGTGTGGAGCCGAAGGCAAAGTAGACATACTTTATTCACAGGCCTCCTGGGATACAGCCAGGAGTTTTTATTGTTGTATACAGCTGGATGTTATCGGGTTACACCCTGTAGCCAGCAGCAGCCTCATAACTCACAGCGTCCTGCTTCTCAGCAGCCACAGCAGCCACCTTTGGGCACGGGCCCCATGGGCCATTGTTGGTCAGTCAGCAACACGGTACATACAGCACAGCCCAGGGTCTCCGCCATGTCTCTGCTTCAGCCTCTCTGTCTCTGTGCCAGCCCGGTCTCCGTTCCCGGTCCCCTAACATGGCCGGGCCCTTTATATCCCACAGAGACAAAGGTGGCGTACAGCCAAAGGTGCTTCCATAAGGATATATATATATATATATATATATATATATATATATATATATATATATATATATATACAAACAACATCTTCAGCATGGACGGCACTTGCGCGACCACTGACCTAGAAAGCTGAGAAAGATTAAAAAATCGAGTATTTTCACAGGTCTGGATTTCTGGTATATTTACTTGTAAACACCTGGGATTTTTATTTGAGGAAATGTGCATGCAGGAAGTTAATTTGGGAGTGTTTTAGCCTTCAATACTGTCCGGAAGTGAAGGAAGCAGAGCTGGGAAGAGGGAGTATATGGGCCACCAGTCATTATAAAAATAAAAAAAAAATCCTCTGAGTGTCTGAGTCCTTTAGCTAAGATGGCCCCGTACAACTGGACTGCATTAAGGCAAGTAGTTGTCGTGCGGAGTGGCATGCGGGGTCTCTGGACCGGCTCCCCACATAAGAACGCAGGATATGGTGAGGCCAAAAAGGAACACCAATGGAGCCACAGATAGGGGAGTCATACTACTATATTTTCACTGGCAGCTGAGTTGGAGACACAGGAAGCAGGAGCCACATGATCCGCAGCCTGCTGTCCACTTCTCTCTGCCAACCCACCTCACTTGCTAGCTTCAATCCACTCTTGCTAGCTCAGCCACCATCTTCTTGCCAGCCCCCATTTTCTGCTAGCACAGCCACAGCAGTTATATTAGTGGCCAATGGCTCACTGTTTACAGCTGACCGCCAACTGGCCACAGCTGATGGTCATCCAATCACAGTTGATGGCCATTTACTACCTGAGCCAGAACCTTTCCACGTGAGGCTGAGAGTCTGGAAACTGCACTCCCAGCTCTGTCCCCACAAGTCTACCCAGACAATATCATGAATATTGATCAGTCATTGAATATATGCGGCATCAGGAAGATGACATTACCTTGGGTGAAAGCAACTTTCTTCAGCTGAGGAAATCTTCATGAAGGGGGATGAGATATAGGGTGTTATTTGACAATACACCCAATAGCTGAGGAAATGAGCATTTCAGTGCTGCAATTAGGTTGCTGGTGGGAGGGAGGGAGAATCTTCCTGTTACTCTCAGCACCTTCTGGCTGGCACTCTAACATTAATAAAAGACCAGCACAAAATTATTGTCTGTAAAGGATACATCATCTATATAGCTGGGACAATGAAGAAACTTAAAAAGATTACCTGTTTTTGGTTGAGAGTACACATATGCCAAGCATGGCATTTTTGATGCCACAAATACAGCAGTTTGTGCCACACAGCACTAATTTGAAGTGATTGAGGGGAAAAAAAAAATCGATGGAATTCATTTGTTCTGTAGAAAGAGATCTAACTGAAGAAGCTTAAAGTTCTTCTGACCCTGTTACTTTAATTCACATAATTTCAACAATCCTCTTCTTTTAATTTTCTGGTGTGTGCTTTGTGAGACCATGCTTTTCTTAATGTATTCTGTGTGTCCTCTGAATAGGCATAATACAGAGGAAATGAGGGCCTATGAAAATAAACAAATACACATTTTAGCTAAAAATATCCAGAACTTCCAATAATCCAAAACAAATAATACAGAACTGCACAGAGGATCATTTAAAGGTCAATTTTCACTATCATGGGCTTTTAGACCCAGCAAAGTAAATATAATGTTCTTGCACTTATTAAGCTAGAACAGTTTAAACATGAGGCATGAACCAATTAGATTGGCCTGTAGTACATTATCATTAAAAACAGTAATTATCTTTACTGCTGAGTGAATTAGTAAATTGCTCCTGACCCGCTTTCCCATCTATTCATAAGACAGGCCAGATTGCTATTGTTTTCCTAAGGATTATTTCCAGTATGTTGGCCTCAGTGTAATAAACCTGAACTCTGAATGAAATTATCCCAATAATTTATGAGACTCTGTCTTTATGGAGCCATGTCGTTGAGTAGAGAATTTCTAAACCTGAAAAATGTCTGTTACTGCTCTATTTATTTCACTATAAATCAAAAATTGTTTCTCAGCATTTTCTTTCAAAGATTATCAAACTCTTGATCACAGAAAAAATGATCTGAAACATACTCTACATTTCTAACTGAAAACCAGAATACATTCATCAGAAAACTCATTCCAATAAAATCATTTCTGCTCTTTAATGTATAGTTTATCATGGATAATCCACTGCATCTATTGTTTGTACTTAACAAATATATAGTCATTATCACATATGTAAATGAGAAATTAACCTGATAGCAGTGCTTTCTGAGACAATAATATATATATAGTGATGATTTCCCTTGAAATCCAGTGATAACATAAAATCCTACCCCTTGTTTTAATATTGTGAATATATGTCTGTTTTTTTCCAAGCATATATACAGAAACCATAATATGAGTAAATTTCTATGAACCCAATATTATGTGAAAAGCATTTTAGAAATGACTTCAGAGAAGGTTTATCCCAAGTCCCAAGGCAAGTTTCAATTTAAACTGGTTAAATCTCAGGTTAGGACTTCTTCACCAAGGCAGATCTTGGCACGAATCCAGGGCACAAACATCTTGGATCCATGACTGCAATGTGTAAAGACTTCCCAAATTAAGGAACCATTGTGGACTTGTATTGAGGGTTGATTGCTTTCATGGACGTTTCAGCAGACTTTTTGTAATTAGTTGGGGAAAGAGGAAGCTTGTTCCTCTGAAGTCTTTCTGAAGAATCCTAAAGGACCTAAGAGTTACAGACACACCAAGTTTCTTTTTTATTTTAAATGGCAACCCTTCGTTGACCAAAAATAAATTGCTATCATGACCTCAAATGTTTTCAAATTGACTTAAAATTTTCTTTTTGTTTAAATGAAAATTCATTGTGGGTATTTCCATGATTGAAGGAAAAGATAAAGAGATTAACAGTAAAAGGGGTGTGGGTTACGTTAGTAATATTTCTTATCCTTTCACTATCAGTTGGGGGGATAATTTTTGTAAATTACATGAATATCTAATCACTGGAATGTACACCTGGAACAAATATAAAATAATATTGAATGTGAGCTGTAATTGAAAAATAACAATAAAGTAAAAGTTAAAAGAAAAAACTGAGATTTCCTAGTATGCCTGAGAGGTAGAACGCACTCTGGTAGGGGAATGATGTGTAGAGGCTCTAACAGCAGAAAATCATAGAGTGGTTGAGGACTGCAAAATATCAGAGGGGCTGGAAGTAAGTATTTGAGGAGTAAATGCAGTTGGAGGGGTTATAGGAAAGAGTCTCACCATGCAGACATTTATCTGTTTTGATTAGTTCAGACTTTATTTGAAGAGTATAAAATATATATATATAGCTCAACATATTGAAGTTTGTTTTGGGATTTTATGATATTACCGGTTTCCCCGAAAATAAGACCTAACCAGACCATCAGCTCTAATGCATCTTTTGGAGCAAAAATTAATGTAAGATCCAGTCTTATTTTAATATAATATAAGACCAGGTTTTATATAATATAATACAATATAATATAATATGATATGATACCAGGTCTTATATTAATTTTTGCTCCAAAAGATGCATTAGAGCTGGTGGACTGGCTAGGTCTTATTTTCAAGGAAACATAGTATATCCACATTAATTTATTGTATACATGGTTCTTAGCCCAGTAAGACAGGATATTTCATGCCTACTGCCTCAAAAAACGACATGCAAAATTCAGAAGTAAAAAAAAAAAAAAAAAAAAAAGTCAACTTCTTGGCCTCTAAATTTCAAAGAAGAAAGTAAAATCTGAAAATGGGGAGAATGCATGCTAATGCAAAGAAGATGTTTTGAATAGCTTGGGGTAGGAAGAACTCCTTTATGTAGGGTTTGATATCCTGGGAAGAGGAATATAAGGGATGAAATAGAGATGTCACAGATGTAGCATAAAGAGCAAGGGAACCTCAAGAAGCCCTGACAATAGTCATGGTGAGGAGGTCATAGTAGTGACTTATGTCTCACGTGTTACTGCCCAAAAGTTGGATGTCACCTTCCACAGAAAATACCATAGATATTACCGGGTCAAATTATTGTCATTTGACACTGTTATTGGTACTCCGTCTCATGGCCTCTGCATTCCTGGAACAGCATATAAGCTACCTGAAGTAAGATGAACCCCGAAGGAAAGAATTACTGAGCCCAGTTTGAGATTAATTTATCTCACTTTAAAATTGGTCTTGCTATTTCATTTAGACCTTGGAAGGACACATTGCTTACACCCTACTGGGCTTTCAAAAGAGAACTAGGTCAAGAAATACAACCTCTTAATACCCTTAGTGATAAGGGAGAAGTGTTAGAACATAGTGCCTGGAAATCACTTCAGTGTTCTATTTAATCACAGCTATTGAAGTATTTTTTCTAATCTTTAATCTGTTATCCTGGGAAAAACCATTAACTGAGGAAGAGGCAAGTAATGTTTGATCCATGTAGATTCTAAATTTGACATGTTGTAATTACTGGTAATTGCATACATTTTTGTTACAAAATATGTCATTTATACAAAATGTATAATTTATAAACAATGCAGAGAGAAACAAACTGTTATATAAAATAGCAGAACATGAAGAAATATAGTACTTGCAGATAATATTTTAAAAATGATGCCACTCTATATGTGGCAAGCTGTTTAACATTTTTAAATGTTAAAGTAAATAACTTTCAAAAACTTTCCTAGAAAGACCAAAAATTTCTCAGAACTTATGTGAGTGTTTACTTTAAAATGTCTATTATTGGCAGAACAAAAGTCTGTAGCCAGTTTTAGTCCCACTGCCTTTTACCTGTCCATAAGACTAAAGTCTGAAATCATCGTATTATTGTATTTTAGAGAATTAAGCTCCCTTTCTTACCCTTTCGCTTCCCTTCCCCATTCCCCAGTTACACATTGTGAAATGTGCAGACCTTAAGTGCAAAATTCAATGAATGCTGCTATGCATATAGACTCATGGAACTCCACACCTCCGCCAGGGTATAGAATATGAACATCCTCCAGAAACTTTGCTTATCCTTTCCCTTTCTCTGATTCCCAAAACAGCATTGGCAACTACTGGCCTGATATTTTTTTCACAATGGATTAGTTCTGTCAATTCCATAAAAATAAATTATGTACATGTTTAATTTGGGCTTCTGTCACTCAACATAAGATTTATTTTAAATTTCCGTGCATGTCTTTGCATGTATCAGTAGTTTATTCCCTTTTGTTGCTTAGTGGTAGTATATAGTAGGATCACACCATGTTTATTTTCCTCTTGATGGACATTAGTTTTTGGTTTGTTTGACTATTATAATTAAAGCCTTTCTCTCCTTCTAATATCTTTCTCTGGTAATATGTTTTTAGTTCTCTTTCTTAGAATAGATAAAAGTAAAATTGCTAGATAATGGAGTAAGTGTGTATCTACCTTTTTTTTTTAATTAAAAAAAAATCTTTTCCACAAGTTGTTGCACAATTTTACATTTCATTAGCAATTCATAAGTTCAAGAAGCTCCCATCCTTGCTGGCATTTGGTGTTAGTGTGTCTGTGTGTGTGTATCTCTCATTTTAACCATGATAGTGTGTTAGAAATGATATCTAATTGTAGTATTGATTGGCATTCCCAATCAATAATGATGGTGGGCACCTTTCTATGTAATTAATCATTATTCATAGATTTTCTTTTGTGAAATGTACACTTTTGCCATATTTTATTAGTTCGTTTGCCTTTTGATTATTGATTTGTAGTTCTTTATTCTGTATACAAATCACAAATCTCTTGTCTGATACATGTACTGCATATAATTTCTTCCTTTATTTGGCTTGTGTTTTTAATACTGTTATTATATAAGATGGTTTTAATTCTGATAGTATAATTTATCTTATTTGCCTCTCAAGATTTGTGGTTTTACCTACCCCAAGACTGGGAAGATATTTTCCATGATTTCTCACAGAATCTTTAGTGTTTTACCTTTTGTAGTAGGCCTACGTCTACATTGACTTAATTTTTTATATGGTCTGAGTTAAGGGGTAACATTAGTGGTTATCAATATGCGAATTTAGTTCTTCCAAAACTATATGTTGAAAATACTTCTTCCAATACATTTAGATGATACATCATTCCATTCATTCCAGTCTTATTTCTCTCAACAATAATCCTGAATATATATTGTATACCTGAAGCTAATATAACCAATATAATATTGTATACCAACTATACTTAAAACAAAACAAAACCAAAAACCCTTTCCTTTTCTATAGAATTACCTTGGCACTTTTGTGGAGTATTGATTGAGTACATACATGTACGTCGTTTTTTCTAAAATCTCTACTATTTTCTCTTAGCTAATTTATGTACCCTTGCATCAGTCCAACAGTCTCCATTAGGGTAAAGCGCTGACAGTCTGAATTTCTTACATTATTCTTTTTCAAGGATTGTTTGAACTATTCTAAGTCATTGAATTCTCACATGTTTTGGAATTACCTTTAATTTCTATAAAAATTGTTTAGGGGTTTTAATGGTGCTTTTAAATTTATAAATCAATTTAGGAATAACTTATACCTATTGATTTTGAATCTTACAATACATTTAGATGATATATCATTCCATTCATTCCAGTCTTATTTCTCTCAACAATAATCCTGATTTACAGTGTAGAAGAATTGCACAGAATTTCTTAAATGTATTCCAAATTATTTAATATTTGTAACCCTTTTGTAAATATAATTATTTTCTAACTACAATTTACATTTTTGGATGCAAGTATATATAAGGTTAATTGATTTTTTAAAATGACTTTGTATCCTTTAAACTTGCTAAATTAATTTTAGTGCCAGTAAATTGTTTTGAAGCTTTCTTAAGGCTATCTACAAAAACATTCAAGTTGACTGAGAATACGGTTTTACTTCTTACTTAGCCATATCTATTTTTTTATTTGTTTTTCTTGTTTTACTGCATGCATATTGAGGACTTTTAATACAATGTTGAATAGAAGTAGAGAGAGAAGATAATCTTGCTTTTTTCTCCATTTTATTATACCAGTAACTGTACTATTAGCTGAGGTTATTAGTATCTTCTTTCTGTTAATTTAAGGAAGTACTCCTTTAAACTTGCATAATTTTTTAAATCATTGTGTTGACTTTGTCAAATGCATTTTCTGAATTGAGTGAGATAATCATCTACCCCTTCAGCAAAAATCCACAAATTATGATGTTTTATTTTTAATCCCTTCAAATTATTTTCTAATTCCCTTCATGATATTTCTTTGACCCATTAGTTATTTAGTAATTTGTATTGACTTTTCAATTATCTGGATATTCTAATTAAATTCCACTTTATTCAGAAAATATTATGTGTATTATTGTAGTCTTTTAAAATGTATTTCCAGGTATTTTATGGTCCAGCATATGACCTATTCTTATGATTTTCTATGTGAAATTAAAATGAATTTGTATTCTGCTATTTACAAATTTATATCCTTAAAAATTCTTTTCCAGTTGCTCTATTATTTATGAAAGAAGGGATGGTAAAATGTCCAGCTATGTATGTGGATTTGTTGGTCTCCTTTTATTTATGTCAGTTTTTGCTTCATATACTTTAATACTGTCATTAAGTGTGAAAGTACTATGTAAAAATATTGTTATATCTTACTGATGAGTTGACACTTTCATCATTATAACATGTCTCCATTTCTTTCTGGTAGTAGTGCCAGTCTCAAAGTCTGTTTTATTAGAAAATTATATAGTCACAGTAACTCCTTATGATTAATGTTTGTATGTTATATCTTTTTTCTGTCTTCTCACTTTCAACATCTTGGTGCTTAGCACTTAAACTATATTTCATGTGAGTATCATACAGTTGTGTATTACTTTATTATCCTGTCTTATAATCACTGCATTTTTTAATTGAGTGTTTAATCTATTTACATATAAAGCAATTATTAATATGACTGTTTTATTTTACAATCTCTGTATTTGTAATCTAGTTTTCTCATCTGTTTTCTTTCCTTACTATTTCTCTTTTCCTGCTTATTGCGACTTAGTTGAATGTTTTCTGGTATTCCATCTCACCTTCTCATTTGCCATTTTAGCTATACGTATACTATACAAGTTTAGTACTTGTCCTCAAATATTAACTTCTTACAAACCAATTAGGGGTGACAACGTACAAATTCTTTCAAAATGTAACAAACTTAGAAGACTGATATCCCATTTGAAGTCACATTGTTCTTTTGCTATTGATGACAAATATTTTACACATTCATATATAATAAAATCTAATATAAAATATGTTTAACTCCACATGATTTTAGTTTCCAATTTATGTTATTTCCTTTCACTGTGAAAAATTATTTGAAAATGCTCTTGGTACATGTTAAAATATCTGTCTCAATTTCGGTGGGGTATTTCTTATATATTTGAGATTTTTTTTCTTTCTGCCTTTTAAGATACTAAAATATTACTCAACATTCTTTTGGCTTCCAGTGATTCTGATAGATAAGCCATCTGATCAGTGATCATTTTTGATACATCAGCCATCATTTATGTCACTTTTCTTTTCAATATAATGTGTTCTTTTCCCCTCTGGCTGCTTAATTTTTTTTTAATATATTTTTTTTACTTTATTTTCATCAGCATTGTAATATTGGTACGTGTAATTCTCCTTATATTTGTCTTGTTTTGAATCCACTGAGATTTTTGGATCTGTACATTAGTGAAAATACATCAAACTAGGAATTTTCCACCACTATCTAAATAGTTTTTTTATCCCATTATCTCTCTTCTTTTACTTCAGGACACTAATTATATGTTTGTTCCAGCACTTGATATCACTCAATTATTTTTCTGCCATACATTGAGCCTCTGTTCATACATTTAGTGTATTTTTCTTTCTTTTCTTTAGATTGGATCATTTATATTTTTCTTTTGAGAGTACTCACCCTTTGTCTCTATTCAACTACTATGTTAATCAATCCAGAATATCAGTAAAGATATAGAAGACTTGAACACCTTTGTCGAGCAAGTTGATGTAATTAATACTTATAGAACACTTCACCTAACAAAAGCAGAGTATACGTTGTTTGCAAATACACATGTAACATGTAACAAAATGGGCTATATTTGGGGCCATAAGGCATGTCTCAATAAATTTAAGAGGACTGAAATCTATCAAATCAATCAAGATATGCTTTTTTGGCCACAACAGAAGTAAATTACAAAAAAACAAACAAACAAACAATATATATACACACATATATATACACACATATATATGTATATATATATATACATATATTCATATATATACATATATATATACATATCCAAATATTTGAAAATTAACAATGTAATTCTAAATTACTCATGGATCAAAAATAAAATTACAAATACAATTAGAAAAAATTTTGAACTGAATGAAAAGATATATTAGTATTTAAGGGATGTAATTAAAAATTTTATTGGAAAATTTACAGCATTGAATGCTTAGAATAGAATAGATTGGAAGGTCTTCAATCAATGACCCAAGCTTCCACCTTAAATTAAAAAGAGAAGAATAAATTAGGCAGAGTATAAACATAATATAAGTTAAAGTAGAAATGAATAAAAAACTATACAAATCATAAAGTCAACAAACCCCAAAATGTCTTTTAAAAGGTCAATAAAATTGATAAATTTATAGAAATACTGATTTAAAAAAGAAAGTATAAATCACCGATATCAGGATAAGGATGCCCTATAGAATACAATTAATTTTTAAGTTCTAGAGTTTCTGTGTGGTTATTTTTGAATGTTTCCAGGTCTTTGCTGAGTTTCCTAAGATATTTATGCATTATGGACATCTTTAACTTTAAATTATTTTAAAAATGATAATAGCTGTTTAAAATTTGTTTTCTGATAATTCCAAAAGTGGAGGCATCTGGGTGACTAACTTTGTTGACTTATGCTTTTTTTTTTCCTTTATAGTCACATTTACCTACCTCACAGCATGTTCAGTAAACCTTTATGTTTGGATTATATAGTTCAGAGACTGCATTGTATCACATTTTTTAAAGAACCAAGTCTTATTCTAATAAGTCTATTAGACTTATTCTAATAAGTCAAATTACTGACAGTACTTTTTATGAGGCTGGGTTTGTGTTTGTTTGTTGTTAGAATGCATCTGTTTTTGTTTTGTCCTTAGTTTTCAATCGTGACCTTTATCCTAGGGCGTGGCACATACTCATAAGATGGTCTTTTCTAGGGCTCAATTGTTTATCGGTGGTACTAATGGCTGTCCCTCCATTCTGGTTATTTCTGATTTCCAGTATCTCCCAGAACTTCAGATTTTCTAGTATCTGTTCAGTTCACAGCTCTACAGCAATCTCTCTTTTAAAATTGACTTAGTCTTCTTACCCTCACTTGCTTTTAACCAAAGACCAATGCAAATCCTCACACAAACTTCTGAAGCTCTCTGTGCATTTCTCCCTTTTCAAGAACACTGACCCACAAATTCCAGCCATTTCTATAGGCTGAAACTATGATAATTACCTCTTTCACTCAGAGTCCACCTCCTTATAGCACAACAGAAATATATCAACTAGCAACACCCAAGGAGAGTGAGGTCTGACCTTGTGTGTTTCTCTTTCAAGTACCACAGTCCAGTGCTGTAATTCAACAGCTGGAAACAGTCACCTCTGTCTGGTGGTTATGGCAGCGGGTAAATCTTCTTAACCCATTTTCTCTGTGATGGTCAATGGAAGTCCTCATTCTATCTTTTTTTTTTTGATGGTTTTTCACCATGCTGCTTATTGCTTAGTAATAATTACAGCAAGCCTATATCCAGTGTCTAGTTTACACTTATTATAATGAAACATTTTTATGTGGATTGGGACTATCATATTAGATACTCTTTCATCATAATTGAAAAATATTCATATTAGTGCACAGAACTAGATCTAGTTTCAAGAAAAAAAATCTGTGCCAAAAATTTCTCCTTTTTCCTGTGTTATGACAGGGTTTAGGTTTTTCTCAAATTCAAAGCAAATTGTGAGTGTTGGCTCATAATTGCACTCTTGCCTTTATGTAGTTTTTTTTTCCCAGTGTTATTTGTTTTTAATTCAATTTAAACTAAAAAAAAAAAATCACTGATTTTTTCCATTCCCACATCCTGTCTTTGGCAACCACCAATCTGTTCTCTGTATCTAGGAGCTACACACACACACACACACACACACACACACACACACACACACTCACTCTCTCTGTCTCACACACTTCCGTTTCTACCTATAAGAGAGATCATATGGTATTTATCTTTCTCTGTCTGACTTACTTCCTGTAGCATAATCCCCTCAAATTCTATCCTTGTTGTCACAAATGATAAGATTTTATTCTTTTTATGGCCAAATTACATATATATATATATATATATATATCACAATTTCTTTATCCATTCATTGATGGGCACTGTTTTCTGTCTTGGCTATTGCAAATAATGCTGCACTGAATATCGGGTGCATATGTCTTTTTGAATTATTGTTCTTATTTTTTTTAGATAAATACCCAGAAGTGGAATTATGGATTATATCTTAGTTATATTTTTAATTTTTTAAAGAAAACTTCATAGTGTTTTCCAACCTGTCAGCAGCAATTTATGTTCTCACCAACAGGGTATAGTGGTTCCCATTTTTTCACATTCTCACCAACACTTGTTTTTTCTACTTTTTTAAAGAAAATTGCCATTATAACTGGTGTGTGGTGCTATCTAACTGTGGTTTTACTTTGCATTTCCCTGATGATTAATAATGTAGACCATCTTTTCGTGTACTTTTTGGCTATCTGTAGATCTTCTCTAGGAAAACATCTATTCACATTTTCTGCCCATTTTTTAACCAGATTATGTTTTTTTGTTGCTCTTGAGTTTTATGAGTGCTTTATGTGCGTTGAGTATTCACCCTTTATCATATATATGATTTGCAAGTGCTTTCTTCCATTTGGTAGGTTGCCTTTTCATTCTAGTCATGGTTTTCTTTGCTGTGCAGAAGCTTTTTAGTTTGATGTAGTACTGCTTGTTTATTTTTTACTTTTGTTGTTTTCTCTTTTGGTGTCAGGTTAAAAAAGAAAAAAAAATCATCCCCAAGACCTGTGTCAGTGTGCTTACTGCTTTTGTATTATTTCAAGAGTTTTGTGGTTTCAGGTCTTATATTCCAGTTTTTAATCAATTTTGAGTTAATTTTTGTGTATGGTGTAAGATAGTGGTCAATTAATCTTTTCCATGTGGCTGTGCAATTTTCCCAACACCATTTATTGAAGATACTGTCCTCTCCCGTTGATATTTGTAACTCCTTTGTCATAAATGATATTTTATGGTCAGGTTTATTTTCGGGCTCTCTCTTTTATCCCATTGATTTGTGGGTGAACAGTACCACACTGTTTTAATTACTATAGCCTTGTACTATACTTTGAAAGCAGGGAGCATGGTGCCTCCAGTTTTTTTCTTTTTTTCTCAAGATTGCTTTGGCTTCAGGGTCTTTCAGGGTTCCATGCCTAAATTATTTATTCATCTATAAGACAGGGCTAAAATAATTTCTTTTTGTATGGTTTTGAGTATATAACAGCATAATTCACATAGTCACTTGAATAGTAAGTACACATGAATTGTTATTTAAAGTTTATTAGTCACATTTTTACAACCTTTGTGAATAGCTACATTCTTTATATCTCCTTTATACATCATCTCCTTTCCTCTACCAATACCTGACTCAGATTATTTATATTTCCTAGCCAATAACATCTGTCCATTTTAAACTTAACCTATTTAAAAGTAAAACTATACTCTCCATTTAAAAACAATACTTTTAGTAATTCTCACTTTGTATGTAGTAATGCTTTATTTATATAATAATTTGGGTCAAGAGGATTTCTTTCTATTTATCCCCTCACCTTCTCATTCTTTACGCCAGTTGGACCCATATTTTGCATCAACTCTGTTTTTCCTGTTAGCATTCTTATTAACCCTTAATATCCTGATACTAGGAAAGGACAATAACTCTGTCTAACTGTGTTGATAACTTCCTGTCTCTTTCTGTCACTTAGTATACTGCAGATATGGGAGTCTCTCCAAACTCCCAAATATATGTGTAAAAAATATTATTCAGGGGGTGGCCAGTTAGTCCAGTTGGTTAGATCACAGTGCTCTTAACAACAAGATTGCCGGTTTGAACCCACATGGGCCACTGTGAGCTGTGTCCTCCACAACTAGATGAAGCAACAATGAAAATGTACTTGACTTGGAGCTAATGGTTCCTGGAAAACACACTTAAATTTAAAAATAAATAAATAAAAGTTAAAAAAAATACTATTCAGTGTATCCCCATAGACTGAATGATAGTGTCTATACTCCCTATTTTCACTTTAAATAGCCAAAAAAACAGAAACTACTTTTACGGAGTTATCTGTTAATTATTTCATATAATAGGCAACATTTGTAAGTGGTTATTATGTTCCAGGCATATTTATCACAGAAACCCAAGGAGATGTAAGCTATTAATAGCTGCATTTAATGTTTAAGGAAATAGAAGCCTAGATAGAAAGCATACATAATGTTTAATGTCATAGATTTCATTGACTTAAGCCCCTTGTGCCTCATTTTCTTTATTTGTAATACAATAGATGATTATACCAATTTAGAAGGGTTTTTGTGAGAATTAAGTAAATTAGTATATGTAACATGCCTTGAATTGTGCCTGTAAGTTTTCAATAAGTGGTAATTCTTGCTGTTTGGGGAGATGTTAGTAAGTGATGGAAATGGCAGGATTGAGATGTGGAACCCAGGAGCCCAAAGACCACTGTTGTGACCTAACCTCTTCCCCATAAGGCCTGCCAGGCAACATTAGAGGAGTTGTTCACACATTACCTCCTAAACCTCCCTTAAGCATAAACCATTCAGTTTAAGGCAAATTTATTTCCTGAGTCCACAGTAAACTTTTTTTACCTTCTCTTACATGGGTGCTACATACGCAAATACTTTGTAAACTTTAAGACTGCTCATAGTTATTCCCTGAAGTTTTCCCATAATGCATTTTCCCATATAGCTGTATAATTTCCCTCTTAATTTTGAATAATCATCCCAAAGAACATGTAGTCGGTACATATGAGTTCCATTTCCTTCTTTATAATGCATAGTGATGTGTTATTTTTGAATCCATAATACTTATTTCAGTTGTACTGTGGATATGCCACATTCCAACTTGAACATGCTGCTGTATGCTTGCTTTTTTTTGTTTTTATAATTCAATCCAATTTTAAGTTTAAAACATGTTGAAGGCAGTTACTTCTTCCTATATTTAGCACCTATTATACTTTGTACAGTATGTGAACATATGTGGTCACTAGTATTTATTTACAATTAGTAATATTCAAATATATTTGGCTAAATTGATAACATATATGGATTTATATTTCATTATTATACATTAAGGTTTGGAAGAATTTTATTATATCACTTTATGGATAATTCTGTTTAAAATACTTTGAATCAGATATACTTTATTACATTTTTCCATTCTAACATGTGAAATAATGAAAGCAAATAGCATATTATGTACTAAAATAAAATACTAAATTTAAGAAGCTGATCAGAAACCAAATCAAGTTTCTGTGGATAATGTTAACATTTCCTGAGTTATACCTTACCTAGTTACACCAGAGCTATATCTTACCTACTAAATATACACATTCAAATATTACTATTTCAGCTATTGATTTAAATTCAATCCCTGAATTATGGAACTTTACCAAATCAAAATTTCTACTGGAGACATAGCTTGGAAATTTCCCATTACTTAAGTGCAAAACTTAATTTAAAATAATATTAATTGTTGTTATTAATGTTTAATTCCTAAGAAATAAAGTGAAAGTGAACAATTTCCCCCTCCCTAATTAAAACAACAACAACAACAGCAGCAGCAGCAGCAGCAACAAGAGCAACAACAAAAGCACTAGCTATCTTGACTGCCCTACTTGGTTACATCTCTTACATATCAAATTCGAGGAACCCTATTTAAAAAATTAATTCCTACAACTTGCTTATGCTGCCCCCAAAATAATTCCTTGTCTTTGAAAAAATAGAATTTTAAAGAACATGATTTTTAAATATTTTATTAAAAAGAAAAAAATGTGGAAGTGTATGGCATGGAACCAAATTAGTATATTATAAATGTCAACTCATTTAGAAAAGTACATTGAAATCCACCCATATATGGAGTAAATCTTTGTCACAGGATAGTTTCCACCTGGGTGAAAGCCCTGTATTTCTCTTAAGCCTAATCTTTTAAAAATACTCTGCCTTTCTGAACTATGGCTAATAAAAAATAACCCTAACACTTTCTTTCAGTATTGAAAGTATCAAAACAATGAGAGATAATGAGCCAGACATAAATTTTGAAATTCATTAAGGAAACAATGAAATAAGAGAACTTTTTTGTGTGTGTTGGAGATCTATGTGTTGATACTTGGGTAAATAAAAACAGGAGGTCAGCAGGTTGAAAAAAAGTAAATATCATTTTATATTTCATTTTTTGAAAATATATATTCTTATCTAGAATATTCTAATGTGGAAATAAAAACAAATATATGCTCATACATTTAATATATTAAGAGTTATCTGGTCACCTTCATCCTCTTTTTCTGAACATTTACACTATATTTAAATATTTTAAATTTTAAGGCATAATTTCCAACTGATGATTTCAACAAGTCATTTTTTTAGTTTCCATAAGTGATTTCTCATGTGTGTTAGGTCTTGCAGGTCTTTTCTTCAAGTACAGAAAAAAAATGCAAATGCACAAACTATAAATCTTTGTTGCTGGAAATTATCAAAATCATAAATAGTTTCCTTTAGGCTTAAAAATTCTTGCTGATTCATAAAATAATATGTCCCATTATCACATCTGTGCGCCTCATGTGGAATCAGTACTAAAAAATGTAGAGAGTAGATGGCAAAATAATGATTCATTTTGCAAGTATCTATTTCACAGTCTAGAATTCAAGTAATTTCTATGGCATTATTCTAAGTAATGGCGAATCAATAAGAATGTACATTTTCATCTAGTTATATTGCAGCAAAACAGTAAAATATTCTTTTTTATTAAATTTATTGAGGTGACAATTGTTAGTAAAATTACATAGATTTCAGGTGTACAATTCTGTATTACATCATCTATAAATCCCATTGTGTGTTCATCACCCAGAGTCAGTTCTCCTTCCATCACCATATATTCGATCCCCCTTACCCTCATCTCCCACCTCCCACCCCCCACCCCCCTTACCCTCTTTAACTGATGTATTTTCGAAAGATTGAGAAATCAACAGATTAATAAGAAAGAAAATAAAACATTAAAATAAACAAAATTAGATGATAACTAGAATATATACAATAGGCAAAAAAATTACAATTAAAACTGGTCCTTCAACAAATAAAAATAAAGCATAAAGAGTTTACTAAACATATATCACTTTATTAAGGAAAAAGGAGCAGAAGCATAATAATCTCAACAAAACTGGAAATTTAAGTGAGGAAATATAAGTATATGAAATCAAAATATAATTAAGAGAACAACCTGTTCAACCTTATGCAAAATAACTTTTAATTAAAACATGAATTTCCTAGGAAAATATAAACCATCAAAAATGACCCCTGAAACAAAGGACTCTTCAAATAGAGAAATTGCTTTGGACAAAATCAAACATTTTGTCAGAGCTAATTTTAAAAACTACTGGCCTACAAAAAAAACCAAAAATTGAAAAACAAAAACAAACACTGGCCTACGTGTTTATATAGAGTAGTTCTCTCAAGAATTAAGACACTAATAACTTTATAATTTTCAACTTGCCGTAAGTAATGGAGGGTTGATGTGGAAGGGAGATAACTATTTTAGCCCTGTAAGTATTATTTGATCTACCTAATTATTCATTAAAATGTAGTATACATATTTTAAAGTTAATTATCAAATAATAGCAATAAATAGCCACTTATATTCCATTTTCAGAATCTATAGTAGCAAACCTTAGTAGAATTAAAAAGACAATCCTTATAATAATATAATTAGTTTAGGAACTCTGAAATGCTTTCTCTAGAAATTAAGGAATTTAACAAAATGCATCTATTAAAATCTATAAACTCTCTATTTTAGTCCAATATTTCCACTTGAAAATAGCAGGTATTCTAATAGAATAATACATTCAATATTTTTTTCATATTCAAAATTAGCAAACCCTTAAATGTCAAACACAACAGAATGATTATGAGTGTTCTATTTAGGAAGTGGCAAAGGTGGCCATCAAAGTTTACATTGTCTTTTTAAAGGTATGGTAAAAGTCTTACTAGGTAATTATGAGTGGAACAAAGCAGACTAAAAAATTATGCCCGTACTGACTAGAGTGAATACATATCTGAATAGCAAAAATGTGGAGAAGAAAAGAAAATAACTTATTTATGATCATATTTAAATGTGGAGGATAATTGTAGGTGTCTACATTCTGTATTAGTTGCTTGATCGTAAATTACTCTTATAGTCAGACCTTTTTTTTTTTTTCCAAGATTAATACTTCCATTTAAACTAACATTGCAAATTAGAATAACATGCATGCAATGTACTACTGGAATTATTTGTGAATATTTATATGCAAGTTTATGTGTACCTACACTCAGCTGGTTGACAGTTTTACTAAAAATGTATATATATATTAGAACAGTTGGCTTAGTTAACTTATTTGGTCTTGATGCTAATTTTCTATTCAACATTCATGAAGTTATGTAAGACCAAGCAAATGTCATTTCATTTATCATAATGTTCTGTCTGTTTCTCAATGATGTAAAGAAGTGCTGTTGTGAGAGTAAAAATGGTATCAAAGAATTGTGTTCCAAATATCCAAAGTTTGTTTCATTTATTTTTATATTTAAAACAAGTTGCTTAAAAATTATAAATGGTCCTTTGAAGCATCTTTATAAAATTTAAATTTAATTAAAAGTTTTTTAGTTGACTTGTGGGCAGTTATATAAAAAATAGAGAAGTTAATAATTACTTGAGAAAACTTCGTGCGACAATGTAATTTAAAAAAATCGAAGTAACATACATCTAGAAAAGTACATAAATCATAAATGTACAGCAAAAATAATTGTTTCAAAATAAATCCACCCATATACCCACTATCTAATTCAAGAAAAATAATTTTATAAGCACACCAAAACCCTTATTACCCACGAATCATTACTACCTACTCCTTCCTAAAGGTAACTCTGATTTTTAGCACCATAGTTTACTTTAGCAGGCTTTTAATCTTTATGTAAGTGCTATCATATAGTATATATTATTTTGTATCTGACATCATTCCCTGAACATTGTTTATGAGTTATCCATACTACTACAAATAGTTATATATTATTATTTCAATTTGTAGAGTACTTTATGATATGAATATACTGAAATTTGTTCTACAATTTGTAGTTATTCAAATATTGGTAGATTTAGCTTGTTTCATACTTTTGCTATGTATATATTTTAAAGAACTTTTTGTGCGTATCTCTTGATACAAACATGTCTGTATAAATATATGTGAAATTGCTGGTTATAATGTATGCATTTATTTAAATTTACTTGAAAATACCAAACAGTTTTCCAAAATGGCAATATCAATTTATACTCTCTAACAGTACATGAGAGTACCAGTCTCTTCCTAGCCTTAGCTGCCCTTTGTGTTGGGAGACTTGAATTTAGCTTTTTTTTTATTACAGTGGTATTTGTTTATCATTTTAGCTTGTATTACTTTGAAACTAAAAAGGGTAAACAACTTTCGCCATTTTTGAAGTGTCTGTTCAAGTCTGCTGGACATTTTTATTTTGATTATACTCTTTTAACTGATTTGTAGGACTTCTTGATATACTCTTGATACAGGTCTATTTTCAAATACATGAGTTGGCATTATCTTCTTTAACTTTTTGAGATATTTTTCATTCTTTTTGATTCATTTGACCAAATAGGCATTTCTTAATTCTACTTGTATGTTGGCATCTCCTTCATGCTATTATGCAGAATTAATTTAATTATGTTGGCATCTTCTTGATGCCATTGTGCAGCATGAGTTTTTTAAAAAAACTTTGTCTATTGTTTCTAGCATTTCTCGCTGGGAGAGTTGGTCCCAGTTACCTCATTAATTGCTTCCACTAAAACTGTTGTTTACATGAGTATTATGTCATTCTAATTTTTTTTAGTGTCTAGATTTCATAACATATTCTGATCTTTACTACTTATCTAATCATGGATAATGTTGTCCTCTTTGAACAAAAATAACAAAGTGGGAAGATGAGGAAAAAACCAAATATATATCAAAGGCATATATATGATACCATTTTAGCTTAAATATTTAATAAAGTATTGTAGCATTATTTATAAATATCAGAATATTTTAAAAAATGCATTTAAGTTCCTATGTGTTAACATTGGTATAAAACTCATTGTAAGGCGTTTAATATTCAAGAGCAAGTATTATGATTACATAAGCTAAGTAAATCTATCTTTTTTACTTCATGCCAATCCTCGTCCCTAATGATATTTAATTTTAATGAGCTGGATCTCCTTCAATGGCTGTCCTCAGTCCCCCTCCATTTCTTCACAACCTTTAGATCAGGGGTGCTAGTAGAAGGGCTCTGATTAATTTCCTCAGTAATAACAACTCATGGCTAACATTTCAAAGAAATTTCAATATTGATTAAAACATTTAAAAGCTAACAATTATAGAGCACAAGATGAAAGCCAACAGGAAATTATTAAAGCTTTGCTATATGTTTGCTGATTATTGGGAGAGGTTAATAGAGGGGAAGGAGAGAATTTAAGCAAGAAAGTCTCATTGCATTCCCAAGATAAACCTCAAAATCATTTCCATGGTCGAACTTCTGTGTATCTTAGAGACTAAATAATGGCACTGTGGATTTCTGAAAAAGAAATCTTGCTAAGAATTTGACAGAAACTTCTGAAGAGGTATTAATGTAAATTGAGGTCAGAGCTTTAGAGGCCGTTCTGAAATTTCTCAAAAGGGCGTTTGTAGGTAGGTGCATGTATGTGCGCATGCACACACAACATCAAAGAAACTTTGTAAATTCTGAATATTATGCATTTAAATGATATCTGACAATGTTCATAGATGAGCTATTCCTATCATTAATGCTAAATGATGGGAATAATTATCATATATTGCATTTCTGAAGTGTATGAAAAGTTCTGTACCTTTTCACATAATTTGAGCTCACCACAAGCTTTCATCTTAGTTTGTTTTATAAAATAAATGCAGACATAGACATTCTATTGCTCCTACTCCCAAAAGACTCATATTCATACTGAAACTATATCATTTAACGCATGTCTTAAAAGCATCATACGTTGGAATACCCAAAACATAAATAGATAGGTATTTCCAGCTGCTAGAGAAAGTCTACAAAGGAAATAATTAAATTTAAGGTAAGAATTGCCTGCTTTTAATTGTGAAATATAAGAAGGGAAAGAAAATGGGGTGAAATCTACCTCCATTTTTGTGGAAGGTGAATTCATTTCAGGGACGAGATTAAAATTTTAATTAGGTTCTCCAATATTGGTCAGATATTTCAAAGAAAAAAATATCTTTCTGGACATTTTTTTAAAACACAGAAAGTTAATTATCAAACACACTGTGTTCATTTAAAAATTAAACCCACAAATTTATGATTTAAAATCTCTTAAAAATCTAAAGTAACAAATTTTTGTTTGGTAATAATTACTGATTTCTCTTCAGCAACTTCTGATTCCCTTCCATCCCACTAGTGAAGTATTCAAAGCATTTTTAAAGGGCATTATTAAAATTATGCATTTGGGGCAAAAATGGTAGATTTTTGCCCATTGTCAAAATTCTGCCCCTCCAAAACCTAATGAATGCATTTTTAAAAATACACTAACATGAGGGAAAAACAAACAAACAAACAAAAAAGAACTACAACATAAAAGGAGAAGAAAGACCAGGGGAGAAGAACACAATCTTATGACATTTTAAAATGGGGATTTGGAATGATGCACTGTTGATGCAGGAACAATATGATAAAATCAAAGTTTAGTGGGTAATATCCTGAGAAGAAAGTATTAACAACTGCACATTTTGAGAAAAGGGAATGAGAGAGACAATGAGAAGTATTATGGGTTGATTTTGGGGACCCACAAATTCATGTACTGAAATCTTAATCTCCATTACCTCTCTGAACGTAGTCCTATTTAGAAATAAGGTCTTTGAAGATGTCATTAATTAAGAGGAGGTTATACTGGAGTAGGATGAGTCCCTGATTAAATGTGCCTGTATCCTTATAAAAAGGAAAACAAAATTGTCCCAAAACCTCAGATTTTCATGGCTTTTTCTTTTTCTTTTTATCCCTGTCACTGGCTAAGGGAAAACGTGTATTACTACAGAGGAGCAGGTGAAGTAATAGAAATTCAATATCTCTGTTTAAAACAAAAGTTCCTGGAACTTTCCAGAATTAGAGGAATGAAGGAATCCTGAAAGAAGCAAGAAAAGATTGATAGTTATTTAAAATGGATGGAATTATAAAACATTAAATTTTAGATCAACATAACCAAAAGCTTAATGATGGAATTAGCTGCATATAAAAGAAGATTTGAAGCTAGAAGTAGGTTAATAAAGTGTAACCAAGTACCAAATATGCTTTAAAAAGAAGTCACGTTGGCTTCTAGGTATATAAGTTTTAAGATGCTGTCCAATTGTTTCTTAATTTATTATTTATATAAAAGAGACTAATTAAATATTATATTTGGCATTATAAAAAATCTAGAGACATAGTTAGGAAATAAATAGAAGTTGATAATGAGGTTTGTAGCATTTGGATCCTTTTTGTTAAATTCCAACAAGATAAGAAAATAAAAGGAAGGAACAGGAAGAATGATATTCCTTATGAGACTGTTTTACTTTTGTTGGCCTGAGTTTGAATTATAAAATTCGACAATAAAAGAACAATAAAAACAGCCATTTAAAATAAAGTCTACCTCTTAAATGTGGTAAAAAGGAATATATTTGACAAAATTATTGTCCCTCACAAAATAATGTCAAGAATTATCATTTAATTTTTTTCGCTTGAGGAGATTGATATCCTTCAACAGTTCCTATGTAGTAATTTAGTAACTGGATATGTGAGAGTATTTGGAGCACTATTCTAAAGAGGATTGGAATTTCTCAGATTAGCTTTATCAAATTTCCTGTCTTTTCATACTTCTTTCTATTTTTTATGGGTTTTTATGTTGTTGCCTTTATTTTTATTGGCAATAAACTTGCTATTTCAAAGATATAAAATATCAATAGTTTAATATATTTATTGAAAGGAAAATGAATTCTCCAGAGCCTTGAAATTTAAAGAACCACTAGTAATTAAATAGAAAAAAAAAGAAAGAAAATTAAATGACTGGGAAAGTTTTCCCCTTTAGAAACAATACTAATCCATTTTCTTGTAAGTAAAATTGTTAGAAAAGTAATGTAATGAAATATTTACTATAAAATATTTTTTCTGGAAGATATAATCTTGTATTTATGTAGACAGCTTGTTCTGCATTTTTATTGGATGTTTTGTTATAGTTATTACTTAGATTGTGAATGAAAATAGTATCTCTTTCCTTAGTTCACTACAGCCTTGCATTTTCTAAATGTGGCATCATTGTTACTTGTTATAGAAATGACTTTGTTGTCAAAATAAAGACGCACTCAACATGGACGGATTGACACAGTATTCCTTATTTTATAGAGAAACATCTATTAAATTATTGATATATATGCATTCGATGTAGTGCATCAAATGGATTTGTGAGTGAAGGTTCATTTTAGAAAGATAATATTCATATTTATTAAGACTTTAAAAGTGAAAAAAGAATATACATAATTTTAGTGTTGCTCTGCCGTTAACTGAAAGGGCTGAGACGGGCTGGTTAGTGGCTAAAGGAAAGCACAGAAGTCCTGATTTCCCGTTTTTGCACACAAATCTCACCAATGGAACTCAACTGAGATTTAGAATGCAGGCTCCCTTGTATTTTTTCAAATAATTCGACACATAGCTCCTTAAATGCGAATGGACAGAGTTGTGAGACATAGTGGGAAAGCCAAAGGAATTTCTCATGACAAGTTACACAGCCTTTTCAGACTGTCTTTTTCATTCATTCATGGTAGCAATGTTTAGTTATGAATAGGCTAAGGCAGTTTTTCTCTTCATTCTGGAAAAGTAGCTTTGGGAGATCCAACCAGCATTCAGCACACACACATTTGTTGGCATAAAAGGGCAATTGTTCTTTAACTGCAGAGAGACAAATTTTCCCTTTAATGAAGGTGAAATAAAGATTGGCAATTAGCCATTTAAATGGATCATGTCCCAAAACTAATTCTATGAAGAATTCCTAAATTAGCAATGTATGAAAAATGTCCCGAATAAACCCTTCGAAAACAACAAAATAGCAAATATCTTACTTCTTACAAATTCTAACATACATTTAAAAATAAATGAGGCAACCATTTTGTAATATGTATATCATCACATTGTATATCTTAAACTTATATATCCTGTTTCACCGAAAATAGGACCTAGCCGGACAATTAGCTCTAATGCATCTTATATTATATAAGACCCGGTCTTATATTATAGTAAAATAAGACAGGGTCTTATATTAATTTTTGCTCCAAAAGACACATTAGAGCTGATTGTCCAGCTAGGTCTTACTTTTGCAAAGCTGGAAGAAAAAATTTTTAATGAGAAAAACATGACATATTTTTACTATTTTTTTTCCCCCTCTTAGAAACCTTAGGTTTCTTAATGCTAGGTAGAAAATGAATTTTTAAATATGGTTTGATTTAAGGGGAAAATAGGAAAAATATGTTTTTGCTTAATGGGGTTTTGCACCCCATTAATGTTGCAAACTCAGATTAGATTTTTAATATCTCTACTCTCATTAAAAGTTTTAAAAAACTGAGAAACAAAGATCAAGATAAAAGAAGTTACAAAATATTGTTGAATTTTCATCTTCACCATTTTCCTTAATCCTTAATCAGGTATAATTTTGGACTCCTAAAACACCAGTCCCCCTTGATTTATGCTACATGTATCGATCTTCTATGACCTACATATTTTCTCAGGCAGGAATCAGGTTCCTGGATTTATTCATCCAGTAACCCGATTACACTATTTCTTCCAGGTTTATTTCTCTGCCAGAGAAACATGTGCTTGTTGATGGGCTTACTTCAGGATCTTTGATTTTCTGTGATGGTTACTGTAGTTTTGTGTGACCACTTTCTCTTATACCCTTTTCATGGGTAAGGAAAGTGTCTACTGTATATTTGGTTTCATTTTACTACAAATTTTGCTTCTTCAAGACTTCAAACTGAAGGGTAATATATAGGGATGTTTGAACCACTTTTACAGATAATCATAAAACTCTGTTTACATTTTAGTTGATTATCTGTGCTTTTCAGATGACTACATTACCTAGAGTGTATGATACACTCAGCTTACAACATAAGATATTGGTAAAATATGTTTTGAATATGTTATTTTTCTGATATTATTTTGAACAATGTCTGAATTGTAGTTTAGAAATTACACATTGCTATATAACATGTAAACATTATACTGAGGGGCTGAAAGCTTTTGTTTTGGAGAACAGAATTTTAAATAGTTTTTATAGTTAGAATTCAAAATTATGTATATGAGCAATAGGGTTTTTGTTGTCATTTATTTAAGATTATGTTCTTTCATCTAAGACCCTAATGATTCTTAAAATTAGAATATGTAAAAGGAAAATTCTGTACTCAAACATCTTTTAAATGTGTTCAGTTATTCTGTTTCCCCAAAAATAAGACCTAGCCAGACAGTCAGCTCTAATGTGTCTTTTGGAGCAAAAATTAATATAAGACTCATTATATTATATTATATTATATTATATTATATTATATTATATTATATTATATTATATTATACTATACTATACTATATTAAAGATCTGGTCTTATAGTAAAAGAAGACCGGATCTTATATTAATTTTTGCTCCAAAAGACGCATGAGAGCTGATGGTCCAGCTAGGTCTCATTTTGGGGAAACATGGTAATTACTCAAAATCATCGTCATTTGTTATATTTATTCGTGAACATATTATTTCTTATATATTTGTGTCATATTTAAAATGATACATCCATTGATGGACACTTTGGCTGTCTTGGCCACCGCGAATAATGCTGCAATGAACAGAGGGGTACATATATTATTACGGATAAATGTTTTCAGATGTTTTGTATAGATACTCAGAAGAGGGATTGTTTAGTCATATGGAAATTGTACTCTTAATTTTTTGAGGAACCACCATACTGTTTTTCATAGTGGCTGTACCAAAGTGTCCTTTGATAGATTATCATGCTAAGGAAAATAAGTCAGACATAAAAAGTCAAGAACCATATAATTTCACTCATAGGTAGGATACAAAACAGAGAGAATCGAGTAAGACAAACAAACAAACAAAAATCTCATAGATACAGACAACAGGTTAGTGGTTACCAGAGGCTAAGAAGAGAGGAAGAGTGGCAGAAGAGGGTAAAGGAGGTCAAATATATGGTGATGGAAGGAGAACTGACTCTGAGTGGTGAACATAGGGGGATATAGATGATGTATTATAGAATTATAACTTTAAACCTACATACTTTTACTAAACAATGTTACCCCAATAAATTTAATAAAAAATAAAATGATACAATCCATAATGAATTCTTTGAAAAGTACAAGAATAGTCTTTTAGCAGTCTATTGTTTTCATCTCAATGGTTTGTCAACTGAAACTTGTTTAAAAGACATGGTTTGCAGAATCATGTTTTTAAATATCTTGCATTGTGTAATTTTATCCTTCAAAAGATATTTAAGAAAACATTATTTTATAAAAACCCAAGAGAAAAATAACCACCAGAAGTAACTAAGGCTGTACATCGAAAATGAGAGTGGTCTAGAAGGGATTTATCTTCACTGCCACCTTTTCTATGCATTCAACCTCTGTAGTCCAGAAACAGAAGTGATACAGAAAAATTCAATATGCATTTTTATGTCTCAAAGATATAAGTCTTTTAATTAATGTACTACTGTTGATTGCACAGCTCTTGTATTTGGTAAACTTGTATTAAAATATTGACTATTCTAAGGTAAAGCTGATATTAAGAAATTTTAAATTTTGTGCTAAAACTGCTTAATTGGCCTGCTTTAGAGTCCTGAAAAAATATGTTAATATAATTCAAATCATGTGCATGAGCCCAAATATATAACAAAAACCATATATAAACCTGAGCTATCATGGCAGATACAAAGGAAGCAAGCAGGAGCTAAATAGTGCAGAAAAGTACACATTAAAAATAAGTGTGGTTGTTTTATACACCTGAAACATAATAATAATAATAATAATAATAATAATAATAATAGTAAATTTGATAATTTAAAAATATGCCTGTGAATTCTTTGTCGTAACTTTCAAAATATGGAACCTAATTCTATTCCCCTTAAGCGTAGTTTGGACTTTTTAAATCACTTCTAACAAATAAGGCAGAAGTGACAGTGTGCAAGATAGAACATAAAAGACCTTGCGGATACCTTCTTGTTCTTCTCTCTCTCGGGTCACTTGTTCTCAGGGACCCTGTTATGAGGACATGTCCTGAGGAAACTTGAGCTTCCTTATGTAGAATCTCATGTGGCAAGGAACTTGCCTCCTGGAAACAGCCTTGCAAGTACGTAATCTTGAAAGTGAATCTTCTAGCCCCAGTCAAGCCCTCAGATGATGACAGCCCCAGATGGTGTCTTGATTACAGACCCATGACAAATTCTGAGCCAGAGGAAACCATCTAAGCACTCTTGAATTCCTGTCTCGTAGAAACTAAGATGCATTTATTATTGTGAGCACCGGGGTTTTGGAATAATTTCTCAGTAATCAATAATTAATAAAAACAATATTAGGCTAAATATACCTAGTAATAGAAGAGAGTATAAATGAGAATGTGTTGGAGGGAAGTATTTACTTTCAGTTTGGGAAGCTGGAGGAAAGAAACCCTTTCTACAGAAGGTATGCTCTAAACTGTATCTCCAGAGTTCAAAGATTGGTAGTATCTGGAAATTTCCAACCATAGGAAAAGACATTCCTGACACTGAAAATAGCATGAAAAAAGAATCATATAAAGAAAAAGACATTTGGAAGAAATAATGTTCCAATTTGAATAAATATGTATATAAAAGGTATAATGATGACTAAAATTGGAATGGTGTATAGAAATCAGGTTACATGAGATCTTGAATTCTCAATTCAGTTCTATTTTTGGGGCCAATTTGGAACCATTTGTTAATTTTTTGGGGGGAGTTGTTTAAATAAAGTAAGAATAGAGCTACGGTTCAGTTCATGGGTTTTGAAGCAATATGAAAAAATATACCAGAAAATCAGTTGTTTGTCTGTTAAGCACCTTGCTCCAATTTCAATATTCTGGGAGCAAGGTGTTTAACAGAGAAACAAGGATAGTTCCTTTAGGAATGTAATGGAAGGGAAGAATGCAGTAAAACTTGTAGAGCCTGGTTTTGTACAACTTGCTATAGGTATGTGATATCTCTCCATTGGCAATAATGCAGATGGTGAAATGACTGACAGTAGGGGGAGAGGGAGGTGGAAAGGCAGACAGGATAGTTCGGAAACAGATTTTGAAAGCATGTAGATGAAGAATAGCTGGAAGTCGAAAAGTAGAATCTGGAGCACAAAAGTATTTGGGATTGTGGTTTAAAGGATTGAGTATTAGTGGTGTTTTCAGGGTAATAATAGAGAATGAAAAGTCTGATAAAAGAAAGAATTGGGAAACACTTTTGATTTTGGGAATGTGAAGGAGATTATTTAAAATAACATGATTTTATGTAAGACCATAAACCAGTAAGGAAAAGAAAAAAAGTAGCAAAGATAAAAAATTATTATGTATATAAAGAAAAATCACATTATGCCTTAAGCTTAGAATTTCCCTGTCCCCCTCTTTCAAAACCTTGGCTAACTAAAAATCTTACGGTAAAATTATTACTAATATTTCTTCTGGGCTGGGTCAATTTGCAATATAATAATTGCAAATGCTTTGCTAACTACTTGTTTATATTTGTATGCATTATGATGAATATTTCACTTATGGAATCTATTTACCAAATTTCTAAGTTTGAATATTCTCGTTTGTAAATCTAGTGTATTAGAAGTCAAACAAATTTTGACTTCTAGTGTGTGTGTAGATGTCAAAAAAATGAAGGAAAACTGTATGGTTACCTCTAGATGGAATTCTAAGTGTTTTTAAAACTTCTCTCTCATTTTCTCCTTATTATACATTACTTTTTTATAAACATTATTTTATAACAATGTAAAAGGTATATTTTTTAGAAGTGCATAATGGAAGAAGGAAGATAGGATAGCAATACATCTATCTACTTCACAAAAAATGCAGATGACAGGCTGAGATTTAATAAGCTCATCGCCCAGGCAAATAGTACAGGCACATAGTAATACTTTTACAATTATTTATCTATTTTTACATATTTGAAAATCTTCAAATGTGTAAGATATAATCACTTTGCTTTGCCAGGTCCTTCTGTTAAGATTTCTCAAGTTTTCCTTCTTATAAGAAGTTGCAGGCCATAATTCACCTGGATGGTTTTTGATAGTGTATACTAAAGTCAATATTAAATCTTATTTGAGCCCCTTGGATGGATGGCTTTATTTATCCACAAGCTCCACTTCTCAGTGATTCGGATGCTAAATGAGTGGTTTATTTCTACTTGCTAAACTTTCGTGAGTCAGTGAATGCCCCATTAACTCCTGGGAATATCATTACTCATTCTTCCTAGAATCAAAACTGAAATAGTACAGAGTGCTTTTCATTTACACTGTGGTAGTCAGTCAGGTCTGACTGTTACGTTGTCTACTGTAATTGTTGGAAAAATCTACTCATTTTCTTTTATCAGTACTGTCTGTGCATCCATTTGAACCATATTGCATCTGCCCCATTTTCTTGGCCTTTGTTATTGTTGGTCTCTAGAGAAATTATGGTATCAAGGTTAGGCTACATAAGCCACAAAAACAAGACAGTCTTCAAAATTATGGTCTTTCAATAATTTTATAATGGCCATATTTGACTCATATTCATTTATATATATGTAAAACATGTAAGGAATGTTTGCAATAGACGAATGCCTTGGAAAGTATTACTTATAGACAGATAAATAGTAATCCTACTCTAAAGTATAGGTTTTAAATAACATTGCTATTTCAACTGAACAAAATTGAAGTGGGAAATATTTAAATTTTAATTAAAAAGAAACCTATTCTTTAAAATTTTAATTTTACGTATCAAACTTCACATAGAGATAAATATGTTTCATATATTTTTCCAAAAGCTATTACTTTATGAAATTTTATTTGATTTAGTTTTAATGATAAACCACTGTTGTAAGTTTTATGTAAACCAATAAGGATTATGAAACCACTATTTAAGGGGAATTTATAGTTGAGTAATTTAAAGCTGAAGAAAACTTAGTTTACCATTGATACAATAAAAACATTTTTAAAAATAATTTCATATTTGCTATAGTAAAATTATATAGAATGTTGGGTTTCTATGACTTTAATGCAATATAACAAATTTATACTTAATCAGTTTGATGAAAATATAGAAATGCTGTGACTTATAAGTAAATTAATATTCTTTTTTAAATGGCCATAAAACAATAGTAAACTTCATCACATCCAATGATACAAAGAAAACTTTGTTATAATACAGTATAAAATCTATGTGGGCTACATACACTGGCCTCTGTGCAATAAAATACATGCAAATATTTTAAAATAATGAATGTCCTAAATAAACATTAAAGACAAAAAAACAATAAAATGAGAGGGGCGATTTTGGAAAGAATGGCCATTGCATAATTTTGTATCAAAACTGATGAAATATGTTTGCAAGGTTTTCTCTGGCAAGCATTCAAATTTCAAATTAATTTATTTTTCAAAAAGAAATAAATAAAGAAAGTAAATATTCACATCAAGAAACTAAACATAATGTAATTAAATAATTCTCAGGAAAGTAACTAGAAAGAATTAATAAAGATAAAAGTACTTTGAAAAAGCTAATATGCTGGTAAAGCTTGCATTAATAAGAACAAAAAATGAAAGATAAAAGAAAATGTATTAGCGATGTATAGGAGGACTTAACTGAGATCAAACAGAGATAAATAATACATTAAAGAGTACAGGAATCAGTTCAAGTGTTTTTGATTGGAAATGTCAGGGAACTGAACCCAAACTGGCTTAAGAAAAGTATCTGCTGGGACATGTAATTGAAAGACACTGGAATTGAGTTGATTTCAGGCATCATTTGATTCATAGGATTAATGTCTTTAGTGTCTGCTGTTTCTCACTATTTCAGCTACACCTGTCTCCTTCTGTGTATTTCATTCTTAGAGAGATTCTCTCCTTTTAGTACCAAAGTGACTGTAGCAACTTTATCCTCATCCCATATTCACATCGATTTATAAGTGTATCTCCTGCTCTCCCTGCAGTCTAAGAAAAAGTCTCACCATCTCTCACTGGATGAGATTGGGTCAAATACCTATCATTGAATTAATCACTGGGTCCAACGTAATGATAGGTTTTCATTTTTTTGGATTTCAGACACATGAGTCACTGCTAAAACTGGGTTTGGATGCAACTCTATGTCCATTGACTGAGATCGAAAAATAGGTCATTGCCTTAATACAAAATCAGGATGGTATTGTTTGTCACGGAGAGTAAGGAAACTGAGCGCAAAATAGCATAAACAACAAATGTACATTGCACCATGTATTTATTCTGTCAAAACTTGGTTAAGCAGTTACTATATACCAGGTACTTTATTAGGTTCCAGTGATATCAAAAAAATCACAAGGCCTTACCCTTGCAGTTTATAATTACATTAGATTTAGTGTTACTCTCATTTTAACATATCGATACGATTTAGTTGTAGGAAAACTTATATTAACTAAATTGCCTTAGTAAGACATTCTAATATCTTTAATAATTAAAAACGAACATTTCCTTTGACAGTGATTGCACTTCTCAAAAAAATATCAGAGATTTGCTCATTAATGTTAAAATGATATATAACAAGCTTATTTACTGCAGGTTTGTATTCAATAACAAATTTATTAGCAGTATCTCAAAAGTCTATTAAGATAAGACTTGACAAATTAGTTCCATGATGGAATAATATGTCTTCACAAAATTAGGAAAAATAGATCTTAAATGCTAAGATAGAAAATCTCCAAGTGGTACATTTCAATTAAAAAATATGTTATGGAAGCCTCTAATTCTGGGATATTATAATAGTTAAAAAGTTTGGAGAAATGTTTATGTGAGCATATGTGTGTGTATAAAATATTACTGGGGAATACAAAATGAACTGACAATATTGGTTATCTCAGGCTCAGGAACCTAGGGGTATAGAGATCAGATCTAGGAAAGTTTTCATTCTTTATTCTTTTTCTAACTTCTGAATTTTAAATTATATGATTGTGAAACTCCTGATATAATTAAACCTTACATGTATTCAAACAGGTAATACCTAACAATAGTCTCAAACGGTGGCTAAATAGGACATTTGATTTTACTGAATATATGTTCACCTAGAATGTGGAGAAAAAAGGATAAAGTATATGAAAAGCAAGTTAGAAAATGGGCAGATTTAGAAGTTTCAGTATAAAGTTAACAATAATGTCATTATAAGGAAAATAGTCAAATTGAATTAGCATCCAACTTAATGACTTCATTTTGACTTAATTCTTTAAAGGCTCTAACTCTAAATGCAGTCTGATTATGAGATACTGGGGATTGGAGCTTCAACATAGGAATTTTGAAGAGACACAATTCAGCCTATAACAGAAGGAAAAAATAACAACAATGTATTTTATAAACAGATGTGAAATTCAGAATTATAATACTATTCAGGAATTAAAATAAAAAGGCATCATGATCATGTTGAGTATGTTCCAGGATTTAAGAACAGTTTAAACTGAACAGATCTATTATTTTACCTTAAGCTACATTAAGTAAGGTATTTAATGTAACTGGACTAAACTAGCAGAGAAAAGAATATTTTTAAATGGGTTAAAATTATGCAAGTTTTGAAAGGCAACTGTTATTCATAAAAGACTCATCTAAAGCATAAAGAACTGGAAAGAATAAAAATAAAAGTCTGGAAAATATATCACAAACTGAAAGCTTCTGTAGGTATACTAATGTCAGACAAAATTATGCTTAAAACAATCCTTATAAACTGAGAAGTCATTCATGGTGATACAAATCCATTTCAAAAACAAGTTATACAACTTCTAATCATGTTTGTGCCAAGTAAAATAGACTTAAAATATGTACAGAAATTCATAAAACTACAAGAAGAAAAAACATGTCTCTCCTAGTTATTGACAAGTGTGGGAGATAAAACATCAGCAAAGTTATGAAAATCTTGAGGAACAGAGTTTATAAGTTTGCTTAATGACCATATGTAGATATCTGCATTCAACATTATTCCCACACACTTAGCTATCCAAAAAAACCAATAGCATATCAAATCATAAATAGTTATACAAATATCAAATAATAGCTATCATACATACCACATTCTCTGACAATAATTTGAAATTTTAAAACTAAGTTTGAAAATGTCACATGTTTGGAAATTAAAAAGGAAACTTTCTGAACACTCATGGATCAAGGAAGAAGTTATTAGAGAAATGGAAAAAACTTAGAACAAAATGATCAAACAAATACAAGAAAAAATTTGGAACACAGTAAAAGCAAAAGTTTCAAGTGAAATCTAAATCTTCAAACTATCATATTCCAAAAATGCTGAAAATTGTCACTTGATGAACATTTTTAGAAATTATAAAAAAATACACTACAATAAAATTAAGGTAGAAGGAAGAATATAATAAAAATTAAGGCAAGGATCAATTATAGAGAAGACAAAACTGGAATGGAGATAAGCAAAGCCAAATAAAAGTTTTCAAAGATTTACAAAACAAATAAACTTTGCAAGATTGGCCAAAATCCAAAAAAAGAGAAATGAGCAAATATATCATAAATGAAAATTTGAATATAGTTACAGATATTTTTAAGGTAAATATTATTACCATTAAGTTAAATGCTTAGAAACAGAGGACCAATCCCTAAAATAAAAGATAAAAAAATGTTGAAACTGATGCAAGAAGAAATCTAAACCTGAATAACTGTATATTTTATTTAAGAGATTGAATGAGTAGTTAAAAATCTTGGTATAAAGAAAATATCATGCCTAGATACTTTTTGAGGGTATTTCTAATAAACTTTCAAGGGATATCTCATTACAACTTTATAAAAAATCTTGAGAATAGTGAAAGACAATATTTCTCATATTTTATATAGGATCACTTAACTTTGAAACAAAACCATATATGTATGTGTGTATATTTAAATTATACTTAAATTTATAGGTAGTTATATTTCTATATACACATATAATATTACATCCAATTTCATACTTATATATGTTATCTAGAAAGATAAGTAGATTCAGTTTCTGATTTTTTTTATTACTAAAAGCACATTTATCAGTGTTTTCATTTTAGCTTAGAACTTTTTTTTAATCTTTTTAAAGAAATCCTAAACACTTAAATAATGTTCCTTGAGAGGAAATCCAGTATAGAAAAAAATAATTATTGTTACCAAATTAATTTGTGCAATCCTAACAAAAATTACAAGAGGATTTTTTTAAACAAAACTTGACACATTGATTCTAAAATTATTATAGCAAGAGGTCATTCATGGACAATAAAAAAAATTAAATCTAGAGTACAGTGAGAAGAAACATATCCTAACAGCAAGAAAGAAACTATATTTCATGCTATATAGTAAATTTACAAAATAAAATTGTATGGTCAGAAAAAACTAATGTAATGTGAGTATATGTGGTTCATGAAAAAGGTTTACATTTTATAATAGTCTAGCAAAAGATAAATTGTAAATGTATTTGATGAAATTATGTATCTACTTAAAATGATTCGATTTCTTCTTAACAGAACTTCAAGACATTGAAATTCTGAATGTGAAAGAGGAATACAGTAAATATGTTAGAAAACTATATAGCAAACTAGTAAACAGAACTGAGTTAAGGAGGGCATACCTAATTCAGTAAATTTTTCTTAGTATCAGTAAAAAATATCTAAAATTCAACCTTAACTTTTATATTGCAAAGTGCATTTTAAAGAAAATTTAAGTACAAAAATACATTGATAGACAATATTTGCCTTAACAGGTAAGCTTTCGTAAGTTGAATACAAAAATAGTTCCTGTAGTTTAAATATGCATTTGAACTTAAAATATATAAACAAGATATGGAATTGTGTTAAACTCTTAACAGCAATTACTTTTGAGGAAAGCAGAAAAATTAAAGAGTAGATGTGAAAAGAGATCTTTGTGTTTCCTCCATATTGTCTGAACTCTATGGGTGAAGAGATCCTTATATCTGATGAAGTTTGAGGGTCTTTTTATGATTAGATCTCAGCCATGTTGTGTAGAAGTGTGAAATAGCATTGAGAGTTTGATATGCTGATACAAGTACTATAGAGCTAAGGTTAACAGTTACTATGGACAAAGGCATGGAGATCAGTTTAGAACAAGATAGTGAAGGTCTTCATTCTAAACTCTCTGTGACATACGGGGATTCACTAAGCTCATCTGAAGTATAAGGATAAAATAATTAGATTTGTGTTTTGAAAGATTATTTTGGCAGAGAATGTTGAATTTTAAAGGCAAATTAAACAGGATTTCTGGTAACTTGTTTCTGGTCCCAGTGCTGGAAGAGCTCACTATCTAGTGACAGAGAGAGATCTGTAAACAGACAATTTATGACAAAAAGCAGCAGTATTCAAGCATTTAGAAGTAAAGGATGGACTGGCAAACACAGCCTAGAGAAAGCATCACAGGCAAAGTGATATTTAATATAGGGTATATGAGTATATGTAGTGGTGAGCTACCGTTTTATTTGTGTGTAAATCAAATAAAAATCTTGTATTAAGGTACCATGGATCAGGAATATAAAAATATGGATATTCCATGGTGCCATAATTTGATGTTTTGGTATAAACTTAATCATTTCCTTTTTATTATTTTGTTGCTCTGGCTTTAGAGATCCTGTGTCCTAAATTTGTTTTAGAGGATGTCTGAAAGAGCTGAGCAATGAAAACATAACTATGAAATTCGAACATTGCATATTTGATAACATGAAATTTACATTATTTTGAAATAAAAAATGATCAGAAAAAGCAAAAGTACTGTTTTCTCACCATCTGTTGCTTTTAAAAACCCAATAAATGTTTCAAAATAAGTAACCAAAATCAGTATATGGGATGGTAGTGTCTATTTTGGGGGCATGGAATATATACAAAATTGATTTTTATCCATGCTCTGCTTTGCTTTTCTGATTTCACATTAGCATTTATCATGAATTTCAATATGTAATAGTAGAAATGCTATATATTGAAGCAAAATTATTTTTTGACGTATTTTCAAGTTAATATCCTAGTTTTTTATAAATGTCTACTCCAGAAAAACTCAATAGAGGAAACTTTAAGCTCTAAATCAATAAAAATGAATATTAAAATTTCAGTGATTTAGATCTAATGTATGCAGGTTGCCTGGTTGTGATATATATGTATCTCATAATACAAAACTGGATAATTTAGAACATCAATGTTAGATATCTGAGATTGCAGTTTAAAAGTCATTTGAAATACATCATCACTGCGTTAATTTAATATTTATAGAATCAGGTAAATATGATATGTAAGACATAATGAAGGGCATAGGAATTTAACATTTATTTCATAAAGTAAAGTTAAAGAGATGAATGGAACTCTCAAGAGTTTTTCCTTTTGGAGAGAGAAATACTTCTGGAGAAAGGATCAAACATTAAAATGGAAAATAAATGCTATTTGTGTTTTCTCGAAGATGATAACATTAAGCAGGAACCATAAATTGGATTTTATTTCTGTTATGGACCCATATTGCTGTTTATTTTGTATATTCAAAAGGATCTAGTTTATAGTGTTTTTATTCTTTTCTAGGTGAACATATGAGTACTACGTCCTGTTTTCTGTTAAAGATTGTGTAATGATTTTGAAAAAATAAGTGTATGCACTCATTTTTAATGTGTAAAAAACTTGCATTCATTTGCACTTTGAAATAGTCATCCGCTCACATTTTCTGTACTTTGCTACTTTTGAACTAATTTGCATAAAGCATGAAAGTTACCCAGCTGTTCAGTGGAATACATTATTTTCTGCTTTCAAAGAATGTGCAAACTATATTTTCTGTCCTTAATACCCATTTCATTAAATTTCAAGTTAAAGAAACAAATACCACATAAACCAATGGATGCTTAGAATGAGGGACGGTGAGAAATAAAAATCAAGGAGTGGAACTCAAGAACTTTATAAGGTGTAATTGCATAGTAAATGTACATTTCTAATAGTAACAACTGTCCCAAATATGTCACAAAAATAGCATTACGTGTGATAGAAAAAAAGTTTGAAAATAAATAAAAATGATCGCGGTGGAATAGATAACAGATTTCAAAAAGTTTTTATGATAGTTTCTCACAATTTAGGCCTAGAATATCTTCTTACTTCAACAAATAACATAAAGTAGCAGGCATATAAATTGAATGTAACTGAACAAATGAGACTAGATTATAAGCCAATTTCATTTTCCGCAATGAACTGTATTAGACATCTGTCTTGTAACTAACTCTTGACTGGTAAAAAGCTTGGGTGATTTTTGACGCTTACCATATTTGTTTGAATTTTGACATTTGAAATAAAAAATACCATATTTAAATATAGTCTTTAAGTTCATTGTTCTAACTTGATATATTATATTCCCAAATCATAAAATGTATTTTTTAGGTCTCTTTATGTTCAATTTATATTGTAAACTGATATTCATTTTATACTATGTTGGAAAATCTCTACCATTCTGAATTGAAAGTAGCAGTCAACAATTAGTGTCAATATTGTTATAGACAGTTTTGTACATAGTTATTCCCTAGTCATAAATGAATATAAAAAATAAAATTATGTTTAAGAATAATGATTTATTATAATTTTTTGCTACATGAAATAGACAGAAAAACTGTTTTGTTTTTGTTGCTTTGGCCGGGTAATTTGGAATTACATTGTTTTCCTTAAACCATTTGAAATACCAATAAACTTAATCTAGTTAAGTTCTTTGAAAAGATTAAAAAAATGTCAATAATTTATTTTAAGTTCAGAATTAAAATTCATGGTTCATAAAATTTATAATACTTTAAAATTTATTTATTCCCATTGGAAGAATTTGTAGGCAGTTCTCAGAGGTTGATTTTAGGATGCCAAATAAAAATACTTTAAGAAAATTTTATATTTGTGTGTGTAAATTTTATTAAATGTTAGCTGTCTGAGTATCTAAAAATAATATATAATATTCAGAGCCAACATTTCAGAAGAAATATGAATCTAATGAGAAAAGAGTTTTAGACAATTAGATTTTGTCAATGCTTATGATAGTCAAAAAGTATATTTTATATATAAAACATAGATGTATGTTTATATAAAATATTATATGTGTATGTTTATATATGTAAAGGAAAAAGACATACAGAGACAAAGAAAGAGAAACAGAAATGGATCCTTAAAAAAATCACACAGCTATAAAGAAATCTGAATTTCATTGTATTGGGAGATGCCACTTGTAACTCCCTTTTTCGGTGTTTTAAATAAAATTACCTCCCTGCCTAATGAAAATGTATGTATTTATTCAAATCACCTTTTTTGCCTTAAATTTATTTTCATGTTTTAACTTAAAACAAGATTCAAGGGTTATTCTTATATGTCCTCTTTCCAATATTCATCAATTGTTTACATTTTGGTCATATACATGTTTCTAAGTATATTATACATTTCAGAACAATTTAGGGGTAAGTTGGAGAAATTATGACCCTTTACACCTAAATACATCTGTTTTTCCCAAGAACAGATATATTATGTGTTAGTGACTCTAGAATTTCCTTTGTCATGATCCTTACCGTGCTTCAACAGCCGAAGTGGGCTTTTTGCAAGGTAGACTATGCTTCCAGTGTGTGCACCCTTAGGCCCGCTTGATGGCTGAGGGTAGCTAAATGCTGACTGATTTAGGAGATGGGGCTGAGGAAATAGAGGTTGGATATGTGGGCTGCCATCTCCACATCCATGCACATGTCCTTTGGGCTCTCCTGATATGGGGATAGAGAAGGGTTAGGTAAGAACGGAGGGGCAGGTCATGGGTCAGGGGCCTCAGTATGTACTCTTGTGCCAAATCCTAAAAATTCTAATTAGTTGAGTTAGAATTTATTCCAGAGAGTTGGACACCAGAGCCCCCATTCTTATCCAGATTTCCAGACTAATTTTTGATATGTTCACAATGAAATAGAACACACTTTGTGTGTGTGTGTGTGTTTTTGTGTTTTTTTTTTAGGCATCAATTACATCCTGCCAGTGATATGAAACAAACAAAATAATGAAACAAAGCATAATGTTCAGAAAAGATTTAGCAGGATTGTAAGGGATACTTTAAAAAACAAGAATAGCATGTTGTACAGCCAAAGAGAAAATATTCTATAGTATATCTGGTTCAGGTTTTACTTGACAGGAATTCCAATTTGTCTAGGTGAACCTGGTGAAATACTAGGACTGGTTGATTTACACTTAGCAATTTGCATTACTTAGTGTGCATGTGTTTCAGATGATTAAGAAGAAAGAAGTATGATTGCCTGGGGGGAAGGATTGAAATAATATGTATAATGAGCCAGATGTGATGGCATGGTGAATCCTAGCGAGTCTTAGGGACAGTGGACAAATATTTTATGCTCCAAGGAAAAGAGTTTTAATACTTACACCTCTTAAAGACAAACTTTATGGAAGATTGTTGAAATTTTGTCAAAAATAGTTCCAAATGGCATTGATGTCAATGAAAAACATTATGTTGACAAGGCAGATATTTAAAACAATGTGAATTTCCTCTCCTCCTTCTCCTTCTCCTCCTCCTCCTCCTCCTCCTCCTCCTCCTCCTCTTCTTCCTCCTCCTCCACTTCCTCCTCCTCCTCCCATTACTACTACTACTATTTTGTAATTTTTCTGGTTCTGAATGCAGAATTCTTCCAGAGAAGTAATGGTGATGGACATGGCAAACTACAATTTGGGAGAACATGGTGGTGAACAATACAAACATGGCAGAAGGCAAACACATACAAGAACAATACTTGTGAATGAAAGCATATGACATATGTCCTAAAGCCTCCCCAAAATACTTGGAATAAACATTTTTAATGACTGTGAGATCCTGTGTTTTATAAATAGAGGTTCAAAAGCTAGTAGTGTTTCATTATTGTTGATAATGTGACTTCATAATTATTCACAAAAGATGAGATACATTAATTTTTCAGATGAGAGGTTGGATCTATTCTGGATGGCTCCAGAACAGGGTTGGCGCCACATCATAAATATTATTAAAAGGTAGATTTTGGTAAAAGTGATATTTTTCTAATTATTAGAACTGTTTCAAGAAGGTCATTAATGGGAGTAAATCAAGTAGAAGTGGAATAACCACTTGGCAGGGATTTCATAAAAGGGAGCCAAATGAAAACACAGAATAAACACTGATGCCTTTTATAAAATGCTTTGATTTTAGTGAGAATCTTTCAGTTCCATGTTCTAACACATTCAAAGAAAGAGAATGAAAAGAAAGTGGATGAAGGGAGAAGTCCGAGGATTTAAACAAATTCAAATGGAGATATTTCAGTAATTCAATTTGATAGAACTATGCTAAACTTTATATTTTAGAACTATTTTATAAAATGTCAGCTCCCTCAGGATCAGGAAAAGCTATACTGCAGTATTTCTGGCATGTTTTGTTCCTTACTTGGAAGACGGCCAATGTATCTACTTATATAGTATCTTTCTTCATAAATCCTAATAACAGTCATTCAGGAGTTTACAATGACAGTATATTACCCCTAGAGCAAACACACAAATCCCTGACACATATGCACATACACACCAAATGGTATAAATAGGTGAAGTTTCAATTAAAAGAAACATGTGTTTTCAAAATACAGTGATGGGTAAATGGTGGTAAATGAGCATGTGCATATTATAAGTACTTATGGGTTAATATTTTAAGAGGTAGCAGATCCTTAACCAGGAATTCATTAGTAAATTTACATTTACTAGCAAGGTTGGCATTTTACTTACATTTTAAGTTAGGAGTCTCATGGCATTTCCAAGTTGCTTTTCTGATCCAGTCCCTTATGAGTCTGTGCATGTGCGTTTACCTGTGTATACACATGCCGACATAGGTGTGAATATATGTGTATATACAGGCTTTGGGAAATTAGAATGGGGTGAAGTGAGAAGAAGAATGTTTCCACCACTTTCTGTGATTAGGGATTCTTTCTGGTGTCTGGAGAATATATTAAAGTTGACATATCTGCTCTTTTCTAGAATAAAGAATAAAATTTCTTGAAATGGAATATTTTATTTGATGAAAATGAG